>NC_141140.1:137675692-137975692 GCF_053477565.2 Lygodium microphyllum | reverse complement strand
AATGCATTCGACAACAGATAATGTCAAAACTTCTCCAATGCAAACACCATTGCTAGACATTCAAGCTCCATCACTATGTTGTTTTGCTCTCTGTCAGTTACTTTCCGATGCATCAATGTGCACATGGAACTCCTTCTTTCAATTAGGAGGTTGCAGGATAGGTGCTTTAATCAAACACTGCTTTAGGGTGTTGAATGCTTCGTCACAATCAGTGGTCCATATAAACTCAACATATTTTCTCAGGAGTTTATGCAAAGGGGCTTTCTTTGTCATAAAGTGTGCAATGAATCTTTTGTAATAGCCCATATGGCCAAGAAATCCCCCCAATTTCTTAAGGTTGGTTGGGGCTATCAATGCGGCAATCTTCTCAATCTTAGCAGGATTTGTTGCTATCCCTTGTGTAGAGACAATGTGGCCCAGAAGAACTCCTGATGAGATGCCAAAGACACATTTGTCGGGGTTGAGAGAAATCCCATACTCTCGATATATGTCAAAGTACTACTCTAGGTGTCCCCAATGCTCACGGATAGGCTATAAACACAAAAGTCATCGAAATACATCTCTATGAAATCATGTGAATGGTTCTGGAAAGTAGCCATCATCACTCGTTGAAAAGTACAGGAGTGTTACAGAGCCCAAATGGCACCACTCTGCAACCATAAGTTCCCATTCTGTTGTGAAGGTTATTTTGGATTGGTCCTCTTCCTGCGATGTATCCGTTGAATCCATCCAAGAGGGAATAGAGCTCATGGCCTGCCACTGTGTCCAACAGTTGGTTTGTGAAAGAGATAGGGAAATGATCATTTTTCATCTTGAAATTCAGCTTCCAAAAGTCCACACATATTCAAAGTTTTCCATTCTTCTTGGGTACGACCACAATGGGCGAAACCCATTCATTGTTAGCCACTGGATAAATGAACTTAGCTTCAAGGAGCTTCAATAATTCGGCCTTCACCAGAGCAGAATAATTGGGATTCATGCACCTCTATCTTTGCCTCACTAGTTTGGCATCAGGCTCTAGGTCGATGTGATGTTGGCATACTGTGGGATCAATCCCCTTTAGATCTTTGTACGACCATGCAAACACATCTAAATTATCATTTAGTAGGTCTCATAGATCCAATAGTTCCTCTTCTGGAAGATTTAGACCCACCTTCAGGTGATGTTCAGTACCTTCAACATCCATGAACATCAATTTCTTTTCACCTTCCACTTCACGAATAAATGTCCCACGGACTACTTTTGGGTAAAGATCCGACTCCTTTAAGGGAGTGATCTCATCTTCTAATGATGCATTGTAACTACTGTTGTCTTTTAATGGCTTAGCTCACTCTTTGGGAGGTTGAAAGGGTATCATTGAGGTTTCGGGTTTGGGTTGGGGATAAATTATTTATTGGCTTGAGGATTTGTCTTCTAAAGATGCATCCAAGAATGTCACATAACATGAACTTTTTGTGTTCTGTTTAAACTATAGGACTGGGGCTTGTTGGTAAGGTGCATCATCACCATCTTCTTTAAGGAAGGGTAACTTTGGACAACAAGATCCACTGCTGAAGGAAGGCCTATTCTTTTTAATCAATTTCTCATAAAGGCTTTGCTCATGACATGATTCATTGATCTGTCCAAAGGGTACCATAATCATTTTGTCAAACAAAAAAGAATCTTCTGTTTTCAAGTCTTCAAGAACTTTAGGAAAACTTCTTCCTCATCTTTGCTTTCTGTGAGTAGGATAGATCCTTCTAGCTCACTTTCATAATCTTCTCTAGCTCTTTTTCATAATCTTCTCTTGCATTTTCACCTTTGTCATCCTCCGTTCTCTTTAGATTCTATTTCGATCCATGTGTGGGCTCTGTAAGAGAAGAACAAGCTCTCTATTATGTCCTCTGCTTTTGCTTTTGCTTTTGCTTTTGTCTATGTGTCTATCTCTGTCTCTGCTCTTGTCTCTGTCTCTGGCTGTCCTTGTCTCTGGCTTCGTCTCTGCAACTGCCATGTAATATGGGGAACAATACATCCATGCTTCTATCTCGCTACTGGTAGAGGTGATTTTAGAAGTCAATTTGGGTTCAGGTAGGAGGTATTCTCCCCATGAATAAGGAATTTTCTTCTTTTGGTAGTTGGCTTACAATGCCCACTATTAGGGATCGTGCCTCTTTTTTATTGGAAAATATTTGTTTGATGGCCTCTTCGTCTCTTGATGTACCATCTCTTACTTCATTGGAGGAATCGGTTATGACTTCAATGGACGTGATCCATTACCTTTCTGTGATCCATACAACTTCAACACCACTTTGTTGGGTCCTCAGAAGTGTCCTCTTCTGAGGGTTAGGGTTCCTTTGAACTAGTCCGTCCTTGCTCTTGCTTCAAAAAGCCAAGGTCTTCCCAATAGCACATGGTATGAGGTTTTGTAAGAATTTGGTTTGACAACCAAATATGTCAGCCAATAGTCTCTTTCTATGAGGGTCGTCTTTACGTATGGGAGAATGCCCAACAATTTGATTCTGCTTTGGTCTACCAATCTAATAAGCCACTGCGTAGGCTGCATTTCTTGTAAGCCTAGATCCTTCATTGTCACATCCATCATTATGTTTATTGATGAGCCTCCATCAATCAATGCGTCTTAATAAAGCATCCTTCTATCCATACGCCAATCTCTGGGGTTCCAGGATCCAGGAAGGCGTTAGCCACATCTACTTCCTTCACGGGTTCTGAGGCTTTGTTGGACTTGGTCACCACGGAGGGAACAATTCTTAGGCCCTTCTCCTAGTTAGTATGTTTTTGAAATTTTTTTGACGGCTAGGAGACAACATCAGAATGTTAAGTTTGGTTTAAAAGTGTCTAGGTCTTTGACCAAATCATACTCTTTGATAGGATCCATAGGATTTTCCAATCGACTGGAAGATGAGGCTATGTCCACTTTTATCTTCCCCTTTTCTTCTAGGAATGGCAACATCTGCACTTCTTCATCATTAGGGGGTACTTCGACATCTGCTATCCCCCAGACCTTTGGTCTTGTCTCTGCAATAGTCTTTATGGCTTTGTGGTACTATGTACTTCCTTATTCTGGACTGGATTGTTTTGCTTTTCCCGAGAAAGGTTGAACTTGTTAGATATGATCAATGTCCCACCCTCATTAGGTGCTACCAATGATCCATGGTGCTCAAAGTTGTAAGGCCCCCATTATGAGGAGAAGCCAAATGTGAGCCCAGACATTGGTTGAGTCCTGACTTGTATATCAAATGAGGTCTATGTGACCGGATGGCAAAAAGGTGATCGTTGTGGGTCTAGTCTTTAGGTTAGATGGACTGGTTAAGCTGGTAGCAACTCGAGGCGCATTGCATCAAGTTGCGGGGTAAGGGAGTTAAAAGGGGCCCCTATTGTGGGGTCCGCGGGCCGCGGAAGCGGCCCCTGGCTGGGGGGTCCCAGGGGGGGTCAGCGGCCCCCCTGGTGGGGGTCCGGGGGCAGCGCCTCCGACCCGATGGTAAAGGGAATAATCCCTGGAATATTCCGTGGTCGACTAGTGGAGGCTCATGTGGTAGGTCGGGTCAGCAGGCTGACCTAACGACCTTCGCGGGCTATAAAAGCTAAACCACTTCGCAGCCATCTCTCACTCATCTTTCACCCAGTCAGAGTTGTTCTTCCAGCTAGCCTTAAGCTCTTCACCTATCTTCTGTCTAGATCGCCATCTAAGCTTCACACAGTGGAAGTGCATGGGTGGATAGAGCCATCTTTGTATCAGCTGTTTGGAGTTAAAGAATTTACTGATTCTCCTCTTACCTGTTGTGTACTCTCTATCTCTTTCTCAGATTCTGTTCGTTGCGCCGTGTAATATTTTACATGGTATCAGAGACTAGGGGGCTCTAGAGATCGAAGAGTGTGCAAGAGGCAAAGGCTTCAACTGCAAGGAGAAACTATGTCGACTTTCGGAAGCGGTTCTGGCGCATCAGGAAGTGGTGCAGGAGGTGGTGTTGCTGTACCGGGAAGTAGGCTCACTTCCAGGTGCTCTCAAAACATCCCTGGTCTTCCTTACTCCAGGTGTAACAACAAAAGGAATACCCAACTCATCATCAATGCTCTATTCTGAGCCACTGGATTCACCATCCACATAAGAGTGACCTGCATTCACATCAAACATGGACTGATCTACCTTCTCTTTTCCTTTTCGTGATACCTGCATACCACTATCTACATTGCTTTGAGGAGATTCTCTTGATCTCAATCTGCCTGTCCATGGCGAATAACCTCTGAGGATTCGTCCACCAACCTTCAGCGAAGGCAAGTTAGATGGTACAAACTACACCTTGTGGAAGTTCAAAATTACAACTATCCTTGATTCTTATGAGCTTCTGGAGACTGTGCTGGGGACTGACGCAGAACCACAGCCTACCTCCGACCCATCAAATCCTAGTGTGATGATTCCTCCGAATGCAGATCTTCTACGAGCTTGGAAATGAAGGAATGCAGATGCATTGTGTGCCTTAGTTACAAGCTGTTCTGACAGTGTTTTGACTTTGATTCAGCATACAACCAAAGCGTCAAAGGCTTGAAATGTGCTAAGGAGTCAGTATGAAACACGAAACCAAACAAGGATTCAAAACTTGGAGAATCAACTAGCAGCGGAGAAGTTTGCTGAATGAGAGACAGTTGAAGCATTCATCACTCGGATTAAGAATCTACGCGACTAGATGGCTGGCGCTAGGATACAAAAGACTAGCAAAGAGCTAGCTCGGAGGTGTCTTTGGATTTGTCCACAAAAGTTTGATGGACTAGTAACTGCCCTTAATACTTAAGTGAGACCTCAAGCTTTGACTTTTGAGGAGTTTTGTGCATTATTAATGGAGGAGGAATTGAGGCTGAAAGCCCGAGAAGGAAGCAACAATGGAGATGCTGCATTCTCTGCCAATGCAAAAGGCAAAGCTGTTTCCTCCACCAAAAATGATGGTGACAAAAAGAAGAAGGGAGGCAAGAAGAAGTTTCAAGGAGAGTGCTTCTACTGCAAGAAGAAAGGACATGCAATTGCAAATTGTCGTGTCAAGAAGGCAGATGAAAAGAATGGTACCCTTAAAAGTAAAGGGAAAGAGACAGCCAGTACGGCTGAAGCAGAGTTGGAATTATTCATGGAAACCATTGAGGAAGTGTGCTCCTCGGTGCAAGAAGAATCTACCACTAACTCATAGGTGTTGGATAGTGGGGCCTCCCGTCACATGACCAACAAGAAAGGTCTATACAGTTCTATGTAGCCTCTAAAAGAATCCATCACTGTGACGGTTGGAAATGATGCTTAATGCCCTGCTGCGGGCACAGGTACTATTTCTTTTGTTGCTGCAAATGGTGAAGTCAAAAAGCTTTCAAATGTGTTGTATGTTCCCGAAATCAGGAGAAATCTCTTATCAGTTGCTGCCATAACTGATCTTGGTCATGAAGTGAGGTTCAAGAAGACAGGAGCAGAAATTCTTGATAGTGCTGGCACAATTGTTGGCAAAGGAGAAAGAAGGAACAACTTGTTTGAGCTAAGTGCTCTTACAGCCACCGCTGGAGTGGGCACAAGTAAGCTTTGGCATGAAAGGTTTGGACACATTGGATTTGTAGTGTTGAAGGAGATGCAAAAGCAAGGTATGGTTGCTCACCTACCTACAATAACTGAATTGAAGGAACCATGTGAAGCTTGTATGACGGGCAAGCAACAGAGAAAGGCATTTCCACAAGAAAGCAAGAATAGAGCACAGGCTCCTCTAGAGTTGGTGCATGCTGACTTGTGTGGTAAGATGCCTACGCAGGCCTTGGGGGGATCTTCTTATTTTATGTTGATTGTCGACGACTACAGTAGGAAGATGTGGGTGTACTTCCTTCGTGATAAGGCTCAAGCTTTTGGTAAGTTTAAAGAATGACTAAAACTTGTTGAGAATGAAACAGGGAAAAGTGTGAAGAAATTTAGAACAGATGGTGGTGGTGAGTTCAACTCAAAGGAGTTTGAAGGCTTTTGCAAGAGAAAAGGGATCAAGCGTCAATTGACGACGCCTCACACACCTCAGCAGAATGGTGTTGTGGAACGCAGGGATCGCACAATTGTGGAGATGGCAAGATGCATGCTAAAGGGCAAGGGATTGCCTAACCATTTTTGGACTGAAGCTGTTAACACTGCAGTCTACATTCTAAATCGGAGCTACACAAAGGCTCTCAAGGGAAAAACATCCCATGAGGCTTACACTGGTAAGAAACCATCTGTCTCACGTTTCATAATTTTTGGATGTGAATGTTATGCACATGTTCTAGATGAGAAGAGAAACAAGTTACAACCAAAAAGCAGAAAATGTATCTTCTTGGGTTATAGTGATGAGCAGAAGGCTTACAAATTATATGACGAAGAGGCAAAGAAGATCATAGGGAGCCGTGATGTGGTTTTCAAGGAGGAGCCACACATAGTGGAGGAGGAGAAGGCAAGTTCTTCCACTTTATCATCAAGCAAAGAAGTAGTCCACTATGAACCTGTCCTGAGAGCTATCCCTATCCTTAAGGAGGAGGAAGCATCATCTTCAGATGATGAGGAAAAAGTTCACCAACCTGACATCACCCCACCGGAAAAGCCATTGCCGCGCTGGGTGAAGCAGCTCTATGACCACAATAATCCTATGCCTGCATCTGTTGAGGAGAAGGCAGACGGACCAAGGAGGTCTCAGAGAATAGAGGAGCAAAGGAGGGCTTATGCTCACATAGTCAATATGGCCTTGATGGTTGAGATTATGAGAGAAGTAAAGGAGCCAACTGACTTAGACGAAGCACTTGTAGATCCATCATGGAAGGCTGCTATGCAGGCGGAGTATGACAGCATAATGAAGAATAACACTTGGGAGCTAGTGGATCGACCAGCAAAGTGGAAGGTTATTGGCACCAAGTGGATCTGGAAGGTAAAGTACAAGGTTGATGGTACATTAGAAAAGTACAAAGCTAGACTGGTTGCACAAGGATTTTCACAAGTTGAAGGGTTTGATTTTCAAGAGTCATTTGCCCCAACTGCCAGAATGACCACTATTCGCATGGTACCTGCAGTGGCTGCCCACAAGAAGTGGCTAGTGTACCAAATGGATGTTAAGTCAACGTTCTTAAATGGTGACCTCAAGGAGGAGGTGTACGTGGCTCAGCCACCAGGGTTTGAGGCCCCCCATTCTGAGAACAAAGTGTGTAAGCTGAAGAAGGCATTACATGGGCTGAAACAAGCCCCCAAAGCATAGTACCAGTGGATAGATAGGTTGTTTTAAAACCTAAACTTCAAAAGATGTGCCTCAGATACTAACTTGTATGTTTACAAGGATGGTAAAAAGTCTCTAGTGATTGTCCTATATGTGGACGACCTTCTTATTACAGGTGACTATGAAGATATGATCAACCAAACTCGAAAGGCTTTGAGTTCTGAGTTTGAAATGACAGACTTAGGCTTGCTGCACTATTGTTTGGGGATTGAAGTCCGGCAAGAGCCAGGAAAGATCTTCATCTCTCAGAAGAAGTATGCATGGGAGATCTTGAATGCATTTGGCATGACTGAGTGCAAGGAGATAGCTACACCTATGGAGGTGAATGCAAAGTTATCGGTTGAGGATACATCAGCACTAGCAGACATTGGGAGGTATAGGAGGTTGGTCGATAGTCTGATCTACTTGTATAACACCAGACCAGATATCATTTTTGCTGTTGGTGTTTTGAGCAGGTTCTCAAATAAACCTCATGAGAGTCATTGGAAGGCTGGGATGCGGGTGCTTAGATACTTGAAGGAAACTCTTGACTATGGTATCACATACAGTTTCGGAACTTCTCTTGTGGGGAACTGTGACTCAGATTGGGCAGGAGACATTGATTCCAGGAAGTCAGTTTCTGGTTATTGTTTATCTTTGGGTTCATGAATTTTCTCTTGGATTAGTAAGAAGCAACCAACAGTGGCATTGTCTTCTACCGAAGCAGAGTATAAGGCAGCTTGTTTTGCCGCATGTGAAGCCGTATGGTTGAGAAGGATTCTATGGCATATGGGAGTGCAGGATGAAGAACCGACTGTGCTAAGATGTGACAATCAGAGTTGCATCGCCATTGCCAAAAATCCAGTGTTTCATGCATGCACCAAACACATAGAGATCTAGTATGATTATGTGCGTGATTTGATGGAGGATGGAATAGTGGAACTGGTCTACTGTCCAACAGAGGAGAATGGAGCAGATATCTTCACCAAAGCACTTATGAAGGATCTGCTTCAAGTTCATCTTCAGAGACTCGGCATTGGGCCGAGGAGATAGTTCACCTATGGGTGGACATTGAGGGGGGGTGTTAGATATGATCAATGCCCCATCCTCATTAGGTGCTACCAATGATCCATGGTGCTCAAAGTTGTAAGGCCCCCATTATGAGGAGAAGCCAAATGTGAGCCCGGACATTGGTTGAGTCTTGACTTGTATATCAGATGAGGTCTATGTGATCGGATGGCAAAAAGGTGACCGTTGTGGGTCTAATCTTTGGGTTAGACGGAGTGGTTAAGCTAGTAGCAACTCGAGGCGCATTGCATCGAGTTGCGGGGTAAGGGAGTTAAAAGGGGCAATATTCCCTGGCCGACTAGTGGAGGCTCATATCGACCTAAGGACCTTCGCAGGCTATAAAAGCTAAACCCCTTCGCAACCATCTCTCACTCATCTTTCACCCAGTCAGAGTTGTTGTTCCAGCTAGCCTTAAGCTCTTCACCTATCTTCTGTCTAGATCGCCATCTAAGCTTCACACGGTGGAAGCGCGCGGGTGGACAGAGCCATCTTTGTATCAGTTGTTTGGAGTTAAAGAATTTACTCATTCTCCTCTTACCTGTTGTATACTCTCTATCTCTTTCTCAGATTCTGTTCGCTGCGCCGTGTAATATTTTACAGAACTTCACAGTCTTGGTAGAGGGAATGTTCTCTTTTGGAACTACGGGTTCTCCTTTCTTTACATGCATTATTGCGGCCACTTCCAATTTCACCAAGTTGGAAGCAAGTTCTTGGGTCTTCTGTTGGGTATCAGAAGTAGATTTCATAGGGGCTGGACTTGGAAAATATTTTGCAGTGTGGCCCTCTCCTTTGCATCAACTACATAAGGGCTTGTAATCCACATACCTTCTGGGGTTTGGACAATTCGGTGAGATATGTCCATTTTCTCCACATCTGTAACACTCCACATCTAATCTCTGACCGCCGTTAGACTATTGTCCTCTGTTACTTTGAGAGGGAAACCTCCTTGGACCAAAAACTAGGACCAAACTCCCTAGGCTTATATTGGCGGTATTTACCTTCATCGTCTATAGCTGTTCTGTAATCACATCCATAAGCTCTTTCTTGATACTAGCCAATGAATTAGATAGGTAATCCTTCAGATTTTCACCTCCTAGAGTACTTGTATTAGGGTTTTGGGAAGCTTCTGTGATTACTGCATACACTGGTTGGGTTGATCCAAAGGGTCCTCTATTCTGGGTTTGATTCAAAGCTCTTGTTGAGACTTGGGGTTGTTGATTCTAGTGGATAAGATTCCACTGTTGTTGAGTCACCATTGGAGGAACTTTTTGAGACTACTGTTGTTGTGGTTGAACCATTATTTGAGGCATTGTCATTTGCAGCCACTGTGGATTAGGTAGTTATTCTAGGAGTCCTTGCTAGTATGAGGAAGTTAGAGAAGCTTGCCAAAATAGAAAAGAAGAGTAAGTTTTGAATATATCTAAAGATAAAGTTACAAAAGTGTGTAAAAAGGGTTTCTAATCCCTTAACCTAGAAAAGAAAAGAAAAGGAAGAAAAATCCTAACAGTAGTTGATTATCACATTGCGGAGGCTTGGTAGGTTTCTAGGGACGAGTTAGATTCGAGGATGATGCCTTGTCTTCTTAGGGATATCAGTTAGTTGAAATAAACACATAAGAAAGGTTGGAGTGAAAATAAAAGTGAGCGAAACAAAAAAGGGATTAAGTGCCACCTTGCGAGAGCTTGGTAGGTTCTTGGGTACCAAGTTAGGACAACCCGAGGCTGATGCTCTATTCTCTTTGGGTCACTCTACGCTTAGCTCCCTCCTTTTTACATCATGAGTATAGAAACCTTGAAAGGAAAATGTGTTAAAAGGAAATATCTGATGACCAGTCTATAGGAAACCTCACCTAGTAGGAGTTCCTGATCCAGTTGTCCGAAGTTTGGTAGGTAGTTTATACCACCACTAGGATGATCTCTTTGATGGTTCTTTTAGCCAGTTTGTATTGAAGCAATTGTTTAGCGAGTCGCTCTAGATTTCTATCAGATTATGCTGGGCTTATAACTTGAGGATTCTTCATATCTTGATTTTGTCAAATAGTAGGGTGAGAGCTGTATTTGTGCTTTGTTGAGAATATTTTTTGTGGCAGCTTGATGCTTTTTATGGTTGTGTTTTGTGTAGATCAATTCGTGGGATTTAATGGGATGAGTCATCCTATCCCGTAGTCGCCAGTGATAGTGGATTTTAAAGGCCATTTTTGAAGTGGAAAAAAGCCCGGGAGATTGTAAAAGAGCAAATTTTCATGCAAAATGAAACGGTGTGAATCGACGAGCTTGAATTTTTGTAGATGGAGTTTGATGCTAGGGTTCCAATGGAAGTCTCAATTCATCGACCGAAGTCCATTTGACCCCCTATTTAATCCTCGCAAGGTTTCGTATTATGAAGCATCCATGTAATTCGAAAGCCGAAAAGTGCATCATGGTAGCCAGCTTTATAGATTTCGATATCATGAAGCTAGCTGTCCATACATATCTCAAATCTGAGCAAGTTTGCCTCTGCAAAATTGGAAAAACCACTTGGGCCAGAGTGTGAACTCAAAAATGTGAACCAGTTTTTTTAAAAGCAAAAGTTTAAGATTAATGAGGCTTATGATTCCAAGCAACACAACTCATCAAAACCTGGGGGGCGCCATTTTTTTGGTGCTCGTAAATCATTAAAATAATTGTATTCTTTTGATGATCAGCATCAGGAAGAATCCTTAGGGTAGCAAGATGCTCCAATTCCTCACCATCCATCACAATAGATAGTGCTAAAATTGATGCATTCTACAGCAAGATTTGATTTTAGTATTTCTCTCTTCTCTCTTCTCTCTTCTCTCTCCTCTTGTGGTTTGTTCTCATGGATCAATGTAAAAGAGAGGAGGATGGGCTGAGATGGTGTGGGAGTGGAAAGAAACATGAACCGAAGTTGGAAATATTGTCAACGGTTGTGAAAGAGCATCGACAGGCCTTCAACATTGAAAAATGTGTGTCATAATGAGCAATTTTATGAAAAAAAAGTAGATTTTACCGTTTTCTTGATACAACAATTTGCAATTGCCTGTCCTTTCTTCTTGTAGTAGAAATACTATCCTTAAAACATTTTACTACCAACCTTCTTCTTCTTATGACCATTCGTAGAGGAACTACCTTTTCCTTTCACATTAGTGAAGAATGTAGCATCCTCACTACTGCTACCTTCTCAAGCTTTATGATGAAACTCCTCCTTCATTAGTAGTGCACAAAATTCCTTAAAATTTGTCAAAACTTGGAATCTCACCTAAATTTCCAAGGCAGTTACTAATCCATCAAAATTTGGTGGATAAATATGAAGACACCTCTAAGCTAGCCTCTCACTAGTTTTTTGTACTCTAGCGCCAACCATATGGTTGCACAGATTCTTGACATGAGTGATAAATACTTCACTCAGTTTCTCATTCAACAAACTTCTCTATTGCTAGTTGATTCTCCAAGTTCTAAATCCTTTTTTAATTTCATGTTTTGTATTGATTCCTTAGTACGTTCCAAGCCTTTAATTGGTTGTATGCTGAATCAAGGTCAAAACATTGTCAGAATAGCTTATAACTAAGGGACATAATGTATATGCGTTTTCTTGTGTCCAAGCTTGTAGAATATCTGCATTTGGAGAAATCATAACACTCGATTTTTATGGGTCGATGGATTTGGTTCTAGGTTAGTCCCTAGCAATATCTCAAGATGCTCATAAGAATCAAAGATAGTTGTGGTTTTAAACTTTCACAAAGTGTAGTTTGTACCATCTAACTTTCCTTTGCTAAAGGTTGGTAGACAAATCCTCAATTTCTAATGTGCCAATATCACTACTTGATGAAACAAAGTACATTTCTCATCTTCCCTATTGAAGCCCTTGCCTCTCAAGTTGTCGTGATGTTGCGTGTCCACCATTGCAAATCTGAGGGCGGAGTTTTTCACCCAAAAATTGATCACATTAGTCACCATCATTAGGAACTTAATTTTCCATCATGTGTATCTTTTGTGTTTGCATGACGCACGAGCACATGTAGTTAGGCTAGGCACAATTTCTTCAATGAATTCATAAATTTTTTGTAAGCATCGCTCGATTGATTGCATAGAATGGATTCTAATTTGCAAACTACATGAATGATTGGACATGAAGTTATTTTCCAAAACGTATACTTGAAAGGGCACATTGCATGGAAAAGCATGTAATTATTTTGAAGGCTCAAGGATCCAAGGAAAAGACCAACTTGGTTTTGGACTTTCCTAGTGTGACAACGCTTTGGAGAGGCTGAACTCATTGGCTGATAACTTTGGTGCTCAAAGAGCTTGCAAGATATTTTGATTGCCTTCACCACTGTGGAAATACTTTCTAGAATAACACAAACAACAAGCTTTGAAGATGAAAGTCATGTATTTGAGGTGATTGGCTTACTCCTTGGAATGGAGGATCTGCCCCATAGGATAAGCAAACAGAGTTCTTGTCAGCTCTTTTGGTGCCACTGCGTAGCCAAATGGATTCATTGCTAGTCAACCCTACAATGGGGGGAGGATCCCTCTGTTGAACCTCCTGGTACTATAGCAGCTCTACAACAAGTTATTATAGCAATCAAGACTTTGAGCAAGGGATTTGGTGAACAACTTGCCACTGCTACTCATCCAAGAATTGGTATTTTATTCAAGCTGGGATTGGATGTTCTTCTTTGAGTATTGAAGGTGTTCCCAAAGAACAAGGTTTTAAGAAGCAATGCTATATATTTTCTTCATCGAATGGTTGAAACACTTGGTAGTGCGGTGTTTCCAATTTTGTCGGCTGCTTTTCAATAGCTCTTGATCGAGAGTGAGCCAAGGGAGATGGTGGATGTCCTGGTTCTTATTAATCAACTCATGAGCAAGTTCAAAGTCAACATCATGGACCTTGTATAGAAGCTTTTTCCTTTCATTGTTGGACAAATTTACTGTCCATTACCTAAAGAAATATTTCTAGAGGGTCCTTGAGCCCATACTGAGGAAGTGCATGCATTACAAGAACTTCAATGTGTCTAGTTTACATTTTTGCAAGCTATTGTTGTGAATGACTTCTCATCAGTCCTCCTATCACCCAAAGGGAGTCCCATTTTAAATGACATTATCCAGTCTGTTTTAGATGCATCATGTGGGCACAAAGATGTGTTGGGGGTAAAGGCACATCCGCCTAGCCGCCCATGTATTACTACACTAACAATACCCGCCACTGTCACACTGCAGGTGGTGGACGCCCGTCACAATCACTTATTCTTTATTCTTTTAGTGACAGTTTGAATAAAGGAAGGCCTGGCCACACATTGTGGTTGTTAGAGTTCCCACTTTGAGTTTTCACTCTCTCTCTTGCTCTTGCTCTCCATTCGCTATAGCTCTCACCGTTAAGCTTCTTCCTCCTGGGTTCCACTTCCCTTTCAACTGGTATCAGAGCAAAGGCATTGGAGCTTTCCCGGAATTCTCTTCAGGCTGGATTTGAAGAGCTTCAACCCGAGCTTCAATGGCAGCCATGGCACCTTCATTTGCAGGTATGTTTTGATCTCTAGCCTCCTCCTCGATCTTCTGGCCTTCCATTGGCACCTTATAGGGTTGCATCAGAGCCCCCTCAACATTGCCAAGTGCTCCAGAGCACTACTGAAGATCCCCCAGCCCCCAGAAATAGCCAGTGCAAAATACGGCATATTTTTAGGGGGCTAGGCTGATCTCCTCCTCGCACTTCTAGCTTGTTCCCTGGCTTCCCAGCATTATTGTTGACCTTCCCGATCATTATTGGACTCCTCGGCATTAGTTCTTGGCTCCCAGTGATTGATTCGAGTGCTTTCCTCTTCAGCTCTTGGTGTATACATAGTCCCAGAATTGTCAAAATAGGGCAACACTTGACATTTAATGTTTGATGCTTCTTGGCATTGCCCGTTTGATACCTATTGATGCCTGGTGATGCCCAGATGTTATGGGATGCTATGCCTATTCTTTGGGACTGATTTGGAGAAAATTTGGGCACCAATTGAGCTTTATTTGACAGTAAATATGCTGCTGTAATACAGTGGACTGAAGCTCATTTACTTGATGTATGCATTGGTTCTTGGATCTGAGGTGCTTACCAGAGATTTGAATGATCATATCGATGTATTTGAAGATTGTCAAATGCTAATTTTTGGTTCCGGAATGCTTTTGAGCTTGGATTAGGCTCCGCCTTGGTCATCATTTATTGGCATTTGGCTTCAGTTTTGGCATGCTTTGGACCAGTTTATGTCTATTGTCCTCGCTTGAAATTTAGGCTTCTTGCATTTATGCTTTGGTTAGATATGGACGCCACTTGGTTTGCCCATGCTTGACAGTCACTTCAAGTTCTGTCTTCAGATGTATTTGAGCATTTCGGACCTACTGGGCATTACATTTTGTTGTCAGTTACATGCTATTTGAATGCTTTTAGGCTTATGCTTTACGGGTTTGAGATAGCTTGGGATTTATGCTCCATATGCACCCTACTGGGATTTGGCACGTCTGATGCTATGTACTCGATGTATTAGAGTGTTGCTTGCTCTATTTGCATCACAGTTAACTTCCAGTGGGAGCCTCTTGGTATATTTAGATGTACATAGAGTCTTACTTACACTTGAGCTTGAGCTTGTGGGATAGTTACATGCATTTTCTCTCTTGAGAGCTTTATGTCTGCAGCTTACTTACACTTGAGCTTGAGCTTGTGGGATAGTTACATGCATTTGCTCCCTTGAGAGCTTTATGTCTGCAGCCAGTCTGTGGTGGGCTGATTTGATACGCCTATTGGGGCAAGCACCTACCTCTGTCACAGGTTTGTCAGTTTTGTATGCATCTTGGATGGTTATGCACTGAGCTTCTTGCTCTATCAGTTGTGCTTGTGCTTGGTCTCTTCTCTTACCCCCCGAGACCCATTACATGCATGACTTATAGACCTACGAGATGTCTCTTGCCTGACAAGTTATTGGTTTGACAGTTCTTGGTATCTTATTGCCCCTTGACACTCATTGTTGGATGTATCTTGCTACTTGGCACTTGCAATGACATATGTATTAGTGATTGCTTCACTTTGGGATAGCTTTACATATTGTTGTCATTTATTCTAGCAAGCTGAAATCTACAGATTTCGAGCACTTCTATGAGGGTAATGCTCATTGTTTGATGTTATCTTGGTCATATTTGGTGGATAAGTGGTTCTCTTGGTGATATCCACTCTTTTAGCCAGTTTTAGCAGTGGTTTTAGTGCATTTTCTACTAATTACAACAACTTGCAAATTTGCTTTTTTGCTTTGATTTGGGACAGTATGGCTGGTTATCTGAAAGACACAGCTCTCTTTAACATTGCCAAGTTGGAAGGTACCAACTATGGGTATTGGAAGTCCTAGATATGGCACGTTTTGGTGCAGAAGTTGCAGACTAAACCCTTATGTTTCAAGGGTGTCAAACCTGAGGATATGGATGATGATGTTTGGATGAAAGTTGATGAGCTATGCAAGTCTACCATTATTTTGTCACTCTTAGAAGAGGTCCATCATCATAATGTTGTTGAAGATGAGAATTAGAGTGCATGGGATTTATGGGAGAAGATTCAGGATCTCTATGCGCAACAGAGTCCTGCGTCACAAATGTATTGGCTGAAGCAGCTAATGGACCTTCGCATGAAGGAGGGGACCTCCCTTTCATCTCATTTTAGTTAGTTTCATGCTATCATGAAGAGTATGTTGTCACATGGTATTGAGTTCAAAGACAACTTGCACCCATTGTTTTTGATTGGCACCTTGCCTGAATCATGGGATGTCTTCCCTACTGCCATATGCACGAACAAGCTTGATGGGCTAAAAATCAAAGATGTTGAGAGTGCTTTATTGACAGAGGAAATCAATAGGAGAAACAATGATGCTTCCCGCTCTTCACATGCATTGACCGTTAGAGGTGGCAGACATGGCAGACATGATAATGATCATAAGGGTAGGGACTCTCAGAAGTCCAAGTCCAAGTCACATGGTCACAGTAACTCCCATGGACGGAAGTCTGATCTTACTTGTCATTATTGTGGAAAAGTAGGACATATTAGGCCGTAGTGCTGTAAGAAAGCAATCAACTAGGGAATGAAATCTAACTGAAATTGAAAATTAACTAAGCTACAACAAAGAATTAACAAATCTATTGCACCAAGACATCCTCATCATGTATTAATGGTTGGGGATTCAAGAATACATGACGGCCATGGCTGAGTGCTTCATAGGCTAAGAAGAAGCTAACTCCAAGAAAATGGTAAAGCCAAGATTATTGAATGATCAAAAGATGGCTTGCCTTTGGCCTCTAGTCCCTTTTATTCTAACCCTCTTTCCAAACTTAAGGGCTGTTCACACATGTACACATAGGCTAGGGCTGAATTTACAAAGGCTGGAATTAATCCAAGGTGCAAATATTAATGTTGTATTTTCCTTCATGACAAACCATCCCCGTCCTGAAGATGGTTTTGTCCTCAAAACCAAGAAGTAATGGACTAAATCCAAGTCAAGGATGATAGTAATCATGCCCATTCATCTTCCAAGTGATAAGAAAGCACTGTCCATGAAAAGAAGACCTTTTTGCATGCCAAACTGTGAGAAAACTGGCTGTTGTCCAAATAGGGCTGATTCACTAAAACTGCCATAACTTTTGATATATTGGTCCAAATGAGGCGTATGAGGTGTAGAAATGAAGTATACACTCCCAAGCATCACCCCGTAACATTAAAATCAAATTTTGATGAAGTCAGGACAGTTTTATTGTCTGCAGAAATTTCATACAACAAGCTGTCTCTGCACAGTCACTGTATACTGCATCATATATCATCCCGTAATAACCAAGGAAAGTTACTGACATAAGTGGATGGTTGCCAAGAAGACTCTTCAATGGGAAAATTCTTCCACTTAATGAGATACTCAATGAGAGTACGATTTTTGAGAACTTTTTCTCTCTTTCCAATAATGCTTTCAGGTTCATATATGATCAGTCCTGCCTCATCCAATTGTGGTAACTCTTCCAATACTTGTACATCGGTCCCAACATACTTCTTCAGCTGTGAAACATGGAATACATCATGTATTCTAGTAGAAGATGGTAGCTGAAGTTTATAAGCAAGCTCCCCAATTTTGTCCAAGATCAAGTATGGCCCATAAAACCTATGAGCAAGCTTATTGTTCCCACCCTTTAATGAAGTATAATGCATCTTGGGCACTTTGAGAAATACCCAATCTCCAACCTTGAAGTCTAAATGACTTCTTTTCTCATCTGCATAGACCTTCATTACCTCTTGTGCTTTCCTTATGCTGTCCTTGCATTGCCTCATGAGCAACTCCATTCTTTCCAACTCTTTCTTTGCTTGTGGGTTGATGTCTTCATGGAATAAAACTGATGGAAGTTGGACTTTATACCCATAAAGAGCTTCAAACGGAGACATCCCAATGCTCATGTGGTGCGTGTTATTATAGCAAAATTCAGCAAGGTGGATCCAACGATCCCATGAAGCTTGTGTGTCATGACAATAATGCCTAAGGTACACTTCCACCCAATGATTGACTCTCTCCGTTTGCCCATCAGTCTGAGGGTGATAGGCCATGCTAGGAGTGAGGAAAGTACCCATAGATGAGAATAGACTTTTCCAGAAGTTGCCCATAAACTTCGAATCATAGTCTAATACTATTCTCATAGGCATACCATGTAGTTTGAACACACCTTCCATAAATTGCTCGGCGACTTGCCTTGCTGAAAATTGGACTTTAGTTGGGATAAAGTGGGATGATTTGGTCAATCTATCAACTACCACATAGATACTGTTCCATCCATGACTGGTAGTAGGCAATCCCGTTATGAAATCCATGGAAATATCTGTCCATTTTTCCGTAGGTATGGGTAAAGGCTGAAGTAAGCCGGCTGGTAATAGAGTGGAATCCTTATTTTGCTGACACTCCAAGCACTGAGATACATACTCTTTAACATCTTTCCATAGACCTTTCCAATAGAAGCTTTGATGAACTCTATCAAACGTCTTGAAAAGGCCCAAATGACCAGCCATTGGCGATGAATGCATCTCTTGAAGCACCTTCAGCTTGAATTTACTGCTGGGAATCAAGTACACTTTACCCTTAAACCATAAGAGGCCATTATGCACTTTAAAATTAGGAAATTCAGCATCACACCCTTGCTCTAATTTCTGTAAAATATGGACAGCATGCTCATCAAGCACATATTCCTCTTGAATGTCTTCAATCCAATCCTTATAGATGGTAGACACATTTGATAGACTGCATACCCACATTCTTGATAACGCATCAGCCACCACATTATCCTTGCCAGCCATGTATGATATTTCAAAATCATATGATTGCAAAGTGGCTAACCATCTCTTTTCATTGGGAGAAAGATTGGGCTGCGAGAGAAAATATCTCAAGACCCTATGATCGCTTTTGACTTTGAAGTGTGTCCCATAGAGGTAGTGGTGCCATTTCTTGATTGCATGTAAGATAGCAAGCATCTCCTGCTCATAAACATGCATCTCTCTCTCTTTGTCATCAAATTTTCTGCTCTCAAATGCAATGACACCATGCTCTTGTACCAAAACTGCCCCCAAACCTCTACCACTGGCATCTGCATAAATGGTAAAAGTCTTGGAGAAGTCAGGGCAAACTAGTATGGGTGCTGAAACAAGCAATTGCTTCAGCTCATTAAAGCTCTTGTCAGCGATCTCATCCCAGAAGAAGGCCTTCTTTTTTAGCCGATCCGTAAGAGGAGCTGCAACATGAGCATAGTTCTTCATAAACCGTCGGTAAAAGGATGACAAACCAAGGAAACCTCTTAATGAAGTGGCATTGGTTGGCGTAAGCCATTCTTTGACGCACTGAAACTTCTTAGGATCCACTTTGATTCCATCTTCTCCCACTATATGACCCAAGTACTCAACTTCCTTTGTCATAAAAGAGCATTTAGTGGCCTTGGCAAACAATTTGTGTATCCTCAATATGTCAAAGACTTCTTTTACATGCTGCAAATGGTCTTCTTTATTCTTGCTATAGATCAAAATATCATCAAAGAATACCAAAACTGTTTTAAAGAGCAATGGCTGAAGTATCTTATTCATGAGAGACTGGAATGTGGCTGGAGCATTTGATAACCCAAAAGGCATAACCATAAACTGGTAAAGACCCCTCTCCGTCTTGAAGGCTGTTTTAAATTCATCCCCTTCCTTCATGCGTATTTGATGATATCCTGATCTCAAGTCAATTTTGGAGAACACCTTGGCATCCTTCAATTCATCTAAGAGATCATCTATTCTAGGTATTGGATACCTATTCTTGATAGTGACCTTGTTGAGATCGCGGTAATCAATGCACATTCGAAAGGAGCCATCTTTCTTCTTCACAAGAAGGACTGGAGAAGCAAAAGGTGATTGGCTTGCCTTAATGAGACCCATTTCCAAAAGCTCTTTGACTTGGTGTTCTACCTCTTCTCTTTCCACTTTGGAGAGGCGATATGGTGGTTTGTTGATGGGCTTTGTATTGGGCAGCAAGTCAATGGGATGATCCACTTCTCTTTTGGGAGGAAGAGAGGTAGGTGGCTGAAAAATATCATCATATTCTTTCAGCAATTTACAAAGACATGGGTCCATATTGTTGGTAGGAGAAGAGGGCTGATCCTCTTCAATCTTGGAAAGAAGAATGGTGAACATACATGCCTTTGCATTTATCTCTTTCTTAACCTTCTTGGGGCTGATAATCTCCATTCTTTTCTTTTCAACTCCATGTAGTGTTACTTGTTGTCCATACCATTTAAACTCCATTTCCATGTTGTTGAGATCCATGGTAAATCTGCCCAAAGATTTCAGCCAATTGCAGCCAAGTATTATATTAATGGGACCCATTTCTAATGCAATTAGGCTCACCGATGTAGTGCACAATGGGGAAAGGGTGATAGGTACATTTGGACAGCATTGATTGCTCTTCTCAAAATTTCCATTTGCCACTTGGATTTTGAGTGATGTAGGCATTTCATGCATATTCAATTTCAGCCCATTGAGTGACTTAGCATTAATGAAGCTATGTGTACTTCCCGTATCAATGAGTATATGAGCGGTCCTTCCCTTGATTTGACCTTTAAGGCGTAGGGTATTATCCCCTCTTGAACCACTCCATGCATCACTTGATATGGCACATAGCAATGGATGTAAATCAGTCTATGCATCATCCAAATAATGACCACCCGGGTCGAAAGGAAACCCATCCATCAGATCATAGAACTCATCATGGACATTCTCTTCATTTTCATGCGCCTCTTCTTGAGTTGTTGTGACATCAAGCTGAGCCAAGCTTCCTTCAATAGATTCAATATCGGAATCATCCTCGATGATCATGCTAATCTTCATATTTTTGGCCGTGCATTTGGACTTATGATCAGGTGACCATTTCTCTCCACATTTGTAGCATAGTCCTTTAGCATACATATCTTTGAGCTTGTCATTCGATACATGTTTGCCTTGAGTAGGGGCTGAAGTTTTGGCACTTATATCAGTTCTCTTTCCATCAAATCTATTTTCAGCATTAGGTCTGAAATTACTGCTTTGTTTTGACCCAAAAACAGTAGGAAAAGTGGGTATCTTGCTGTAGGTATTGCTGAAAGTATTTGATGGCTTCCCAATATGCTGAAAATCAATTTTAGCATGCCCATAATGGCGTGATGTCCTTGGGAACTGCGTAGTCTGAAAAGAATGCCCTGTTTTTGGCTGAAAACCCTTGTATTTCTGCCCATAACGTTCAACCAATTGAATGGCAGTTTGTAGGGATGTAGGATTTATGGCTCCAACTTCGGAAGAAAGAATAGGTTCCAAACCAAATATGTATTTATTCAACTTGGCACTATCGGAGACCCCATGAACATACATCGAAAGGTTCAAAAACTGATTTGAGTACTCTCTAACCGAGAGACCACGTTGCTCAAGTGCATACCACTTCTTCTCTAACCGTTCTTTTTCAATAGGGGAAACAAAGACTTCAATCATAGCATTTTTCAATGCATCCCAAGACAAGAAGTCATGTCCCATCCTCGCCATATATCTCCACCAAGTGTGAGCATAGCCTTCTAGATGAAGGGCTGCAAATTTTACTTTGGCATTCTCGGGCCTCGGGTAAAGGGAAAAATACATCTCTAACTTGTCAAACCACTCCTCCAACTCCGTGGGTGAAGGGTTCTCTCCCTTGAAGTTTGAGATAATTATTTTCTCCTTGTACTCTCTCTCGTATTGAGGAGGTTGTCCATTATGGTGCTGCTGCCCACTATGGTGTTGTGGCCCAAAAGAATTGCCAAAAGATCCTTGCCTAGGATATTCATTATTTCCATGCCCTTGTGCATAAGGAGTTTGCTGTCCATAATGCATACCATGACTTTGTGGCTGGAAATAATGTCCTTGAGGCTGAAAGTATGTGTTGCTCACATTGGGAGGCTGTCCATGGTACCCTTGAGGTTGTCCATGCATAGGTGAGTTGAAAGGTGGTTGCTGCCCATTATTTTGCTGATTCCAACCATGATTTGACATGGGACTTGGCCTATTGGGCTGCACTTGAGTAGAGAAATTATGTTGTGGCTGTCCATAAGCATTTGGGGCTGAATTCACATGTCCATGTGGCTGCCCATAAGAGTTTGGGGCTGAATTAACATGCCCTTGCTCATAGCCACCAACATTTGCTTGAGGGTAAAATTGCTTGTAGAAAGAGTTGCACCCATGGATGTCTTCATCATGCTTTGAGTTTGTTTGCACTCTCTCTTGAGGATCTTGCCCATGTGGCTGAAAGTGACCCTTTTGTTGATGGAATTGTGGCTAAAGTGAAGTGGGATGAACAAAATCCTTAGCTTTAGATGACTCTCCAACTTTAAATTGACCTACCACCTTAGGAGTAGGTGGTTTAGGTGGTTCTTCAGCCATATGAGGATGTGGGACATTAAGACCAGCTGTAGGCAACATTTTCTCACCAAGAAGTGCTACAAGCTTGTCAATACCCAACCTCATACCCTCGAAGCCTGATTTCATATCCTTTATGTCATTTGACAATTGTTGAAAACTGTTTGAATTCATTGAGATATGAGACATCTCTATGGGTTGATTGGTAGGGGAGTGGGTGGAACTTGCATCGACCTCTTCGTTCTCATAATGCATTCGGTAAATGGCATCTTGAGAAGTGTCATGTTCACCCCTTTCCTGTTGATGTTCACTCCTTTCCTGTTGATATTCCTTCAATTCTTCATTGATAGTATCCAAAACAGGGTCTCTCTTCTTATTCCTAGCCATGGGTTGATTTCTGTCCTGAATTTCCTGTAGTAGAAAAACTTGATTATCTTCACTTCTAGAGATCCAAATTACGAGGTCTTCGGCTCTGTTCGAAGCTTGAAGAGTCCTCTATCCAACGAGCTATCAAGGGCAGAAAATGGATGAGTACAGAAATTTCTGTAAGGGATTTTCTGTTGCTCTCTGAAAATTCCTGCAGGCAGTGAATACCCTGTTCTAGTCAATTAATGACTTGTACCATCAATACCAAGCATGTACCAACTTCATAACCCTGTAAGAGAGTCTCATACATCTGCCCATACTGAAAATGACCTCTGTAATCAGTAAAATGGCTGTCTAACTCAATGTAGACTGCAATCTTTAATGAGGGTATGCATACATACTTTGTCCCAAACTTTAATGCTGAACCATAGTGTCTTTACCATAGGATGCATACATTTTACTGTAGCCAAATGTCTTCATACATTTGCCATACATTCATGAGTACCATACATTTGCCAATATCTCAAGAACTCACTGCCCATAAACTCATGCTGTAGACTGATTTCAAGTGCCTTTGAGATTTGTACCTGCACCTAAACTTGAAAATGCGTGGGATCCGAGACCCGAGGGGTTTGCAAAGTTCCCTCTCGATCCGGGTTGCGCTCCCCTTCAGGGTCCTCGTCGGTAGGGGAGGGTCACCTCTCTTTTGTCCTACCAACTCGCCCGGCATCCACTTTTCCTCGTGGGCATGTACATGGCAAGCGAATTCTAGCTCTAAAAATTAGTATGATATGCATGGAATAGGAAGGAAATACAACTGCCTTTCATTTGCCCTTTCATGGTATGCAAGATTGGAATTGAAAAGGCTGAAATGTAAATGAGAAATGGAGAGGTATTTACCTCAGCAGTGACTCACTGCTTACAAAGCTTTTCTCACTTACCAATTGGGTAATGATTTTCTTATGATCAAGAGGCAAAATAGGCAATCAATTTCATGTTAGGGTTAGGCAATAAAGATTGAGTAATGAAGATCAAGAAATTACTGATTTCAGTGAATGAAAGTAGATGGGTAATGCTCATTCATTATGGAAGAGTTTGAGACATTTAGAGATGACCATTTCAGTAAATTGAAGAGGTTTAGTAAAGACAATGACTGACATAACCTATAGGCTTCATGTAATGCATTAGGCTATGAATGAAAGCTTCATTAATCCTCTTATTTCTCTTCAAAAATTGGAAATGAGATCAGCATTTGGATGTAAAGAGAAATTAAGAGTGATTAGAGTACCTCATTTGATTGATTGGAGAAGAGCATTGTTGATGGAATGACCTTCAATCCATAACGCTTGACATAGGTGAGTTGAGCTTGATAATCCTTCTAAAATCAGTCCAAGAGATCTTCAATCTTCAAGAATAATCCCTTCCTTGATAAACTTCAGCTTCGTTAATCCCATGAAAGCTCCATGACTCCATGAATGCTCCAATTTGCTCCAAATGAGGGTTGATGAAGACCGATTACCTTCTCTACTTGAAGTAGGTTGCAATAGGTAATAGAGAGGGCTTCAATGTGTCCAAGAGATCCCGAAATTTGAGAGGGAATGCCAAAATTTAATGGCATAAAAGCTTCATGCTGTCCATTGAATACCTAGACCTCCATTGGCTTCAATCTTCTTCAATGTCAGTCCAATGTTGATGCATTCTTGAGGGGAAATGGTTGAGGAAGCTTCAGAGATGCTTTGCCCACAAAAGCCCCATGATTTGCTTCAAAAATTTCAGGAATCTTTAATGCTGTCCCAAACTGCCATAGCTAGGGTTTTGAAGAAGAGAGAAAACTCCACAATGGTAAGAATCTTGAAGAATCTTGTGAGAGACCTCTTGCCCAGGGTTAGAAGGATCATTAGCAATGCTTAAAGGACCTCATATTTCTGAATTTTTCCACGCAGTAGGGGAGTGTGTGCAGGCGGCGCAAATAGTGTGAGTACATACTCATGTACAAAAAGTCCAAGATCATGCTAAGTAGCTATATTAGCTACTCCAATTGAAGCTCCTGAAGCAGGGAAGAAGGTCATGTAATCCATTCTCATGATAGGAGTGAGAAAGAGAAGATCTGATCTTGTCTTGGCCATGGATTCTTGTGGACAACTTGAAGGAAAAGAGAAGAAACCCTTGTTTCATGAAAAGTAACTCTAAATTTTCCTTCCTCTAAGTCCTGTAACCATTAGTTTGTCCACTTACCCTAATTTTTGGCTCAAATCTTGATCACGACCTGCTATTTTGGCTGAGCCCGCCATTTCTTCCATTAGTAATGCCAAGAATCACCATCTTCATCCCTATTTGTAGCAGACCTTCACATGTAACTCCGGTTTGAAGCCTTCATGTCCTGTCAAGTCTTGTCACTCAAATTCCTAACTATAGTTTGCTCTCCCTAGCCTAGGAAACTGAATCTAGTACTTGAAAATGACTTCTGCAAGGATCTAAGCTACTGCTCTGATACCAATGTAAGAAAGCAATCAACCAGGGAATGAAATCTAACTGAAATTGAAAATTAACTAAGCTACAACAAAGAATTAACAAATCTATTGCACCAAGACATCCTCATCATGTATTAATGGTTGGGGATTCAAGAATACATGACGGCCATGGCTGAGTGCTTCATAGAGTGCTTCATAGGCTAAGAAGAAGCTAACTCCAAGAAAACGGTAAAGCCAAGATTATTGAATGATCAAAAGATGGCTTGCCTTTGGCCTCTAGTCCCTTTTATTCTAACCCTCTTTCCAAACTTAAGGGCTTTTCACACATGTACACATAGGCTAGGGCTGAATTTACAAAGGCTGGAATTAATCCAAGGTGCAAATATTAATGTTGTATTTTCCTTCATCACAAGTGCCATAAGATGCGTGATGATAAGCGTAAGGAAAAGGGAAAAGAGAAAGTGCAGGAAAAGTCTTTTGAGCGTAGTATTGTATCTACTAATTCAGATGAAGATTACATACTTGTAGCTTCTTCTTGCGATGCCTTACAGGCTTCTGAGATACATTCTATATATGCGCAGTGCTGGCTTTTGGATTCAGGTGCATCATTTCATGTGACCTCCTGTAGAGATTGGTTTCATACCTATCGTACTATCTCTGATTCCGTGTGTCTTGGTGATGACAGGTTTCTTGATATTATGGGCATTGGAGATGTTAGGCTGCAGTTTTCTTCTGGCAGTTCTTTTGTTTTGCATGATGTATGCCATGTACCTGCGTTGACTTATAGCCTTATGTCAACTAGATAGCTTGATGATGTAGGGAATTTTGTGTCTTTTGGAGACTCTGCATGGCAGATTACTCGTGGCAGGCTTGTGCTTGCAAGAGGTGCCAAGTCTAGTAGCCTCTATCTCTTAGTTATATATGGAGCTACCTTGGATCATGTTTTTTCTATGGGTTCTATCCCCCATGTATCCCTTTGGCATGCTCATTTGGGGCATATGTTCCTTAAAGGAATGAAAATGCTTCGTGCTTTGCAGTATCTTTTGCCTTTTGACTCCTCGCATTTTGATTCTTGTGATCATTGTTTGTGTGGTAGGGAGACTAGGAATACACATAAAAAGTCTGGTAAGAAACGCATGGGTGAGCCCTTGGCTCTTGTGCACTTAGATGTATGTTGGCCCATGCCCTGTTAGTCATTAGGTGGGGCAAAGTATTTTGTTACTTTCATAGATGATTACTCACGTAAGATTTGGACTTATCCCATAAAGAGAAGATCCAATGTCTTAAACACATTTCAGCGTTGGCTTGTATTAGTAGAGAACTAGTTTGGAAAAAGGCTAAAATGTCTAAGGTCAGATAATGGGGGTGAGTATGTATCACGTGCTTTTGAGCAGTTTTGTGATGAGCGGGGTATTAAGTGTCAGTTAACCGCCCCTTACATCCCACCCCAGAATGGTATGGTTGAACGCATGAATAGGACCATTCACGAAAAGGGTCAGTAGTTACTACTGGAGTGCATCTCATTAACAGGTCACCTAGTAGTAGCATTGACTTTCAGGTTGCAGAGGAGGTCTAGGCAGGCAAGCCCCCCTCTTATGATAATTTGCGTGCCTTTGGATATGAGGCATTCTGCCATGTGCCCAAGGACAAACGCAATAAGCTGGATCCTAAAAGTGTCAAATGCATTTTCATTGGCTATGGAGATGTAGGAGAGATGGGTTACCATTTATGGGATCCGCAGGCGTGGAAAGTGATCCGCAACCATGATGTCATATTTCATGAGGACAAAATTTATATGCAGCCTGAGAAAGTGGTTGAGGTACACATACTTATCTTTTAGGAAGAGTCACCTGTTCCTGTTCAGCTCGCTCCATGGCCAGCTAGACCGCGTGCAGCATCACCTAATGCTCATGGCCCAGATGTTAGACATGCTGATATTAGACAAGATGTCGATCAGGCTGCAGCGCCTGGGTTGAGGCGTTCTACTAGAGATAGACGACCTCCTGACCGTTTTGCGCCCTCTATGGATTACGTACTGGTTATAGATGCAGGAGAGCCTCTCACTTATGACGAGGCTATGCACAGGGGTAATTGTCACTCTTGGGAGAGGGCTATGTAGTTTGAGTTTGACTCATTGCATAAGAATCAGACTTGGGATTTAGTTTCGTTGCCTCAGGGTAAGAAGGCTTTGCCATGCAATTGGGTATACAAGCTGAAAAGTACCCTTGGACACCCCAAGCCGGCATACAAGGCTGGTTGCTAAGGGTTTTAAGCAGGAGCATGGTGTTGAGTTTGATGAAGTCTTTTCTACTATGGTCAAGATGACCACCCTATGCTTAGTCTTGGCCTTGGTTGCACAGCTGGACTTGCACCAGATGGATGTCAAGATGGCCTTTTTACATGGGAACTTGCATGATGAGATTTACATGGAGCAGCCTAAGGGCTTTGTAGACCCTAGTAAGGAACACCTAGTGTGTAAGCTAAATAAGAGTCTATATGCCTTGCAGTAGGCAAGTAGGGAATGGTACCATAAGTTTTATGCATTCATGCAGTCACAGGGCTATAGCCACAGTGCTATGGATCCGTGCTTATATACGAAGAAAGCCCGCCGTCACAGTTCTTTACTGATTTTGGTACTCTATGTGGATGACATGCTTTTAGCAGGGACAGCTCATGAGGAGCTAGATGCTCTTAAGGCTCAGCTCAAGAAGATCTTTGAGATGAAAGATCTGGGACATGCCTCTCATATACTTGGTATGCGCATTGCGCGTGACAGATCTCAAGGACTCCTCTATCTGTCACAGAGGGAGTACATTCATAAAGTCCTTGAACGCTTCCGCATGCAGGATGTTAAGCCTATTGGCTGTCCATTATCTTCTCATGTGAAGGTTTCACAGGCCGATTGTCTGCCGCAGACAAATGAGCAGAGGGCCGAGATGGCCAAGATTCCCTATGCATCAGCCGTGGCTTGTCTTATGTATGCCATGATAGCCACCCGTGCAGATATTGCTTTTGTAGTTGGGGTTGTGGCATGTTATATGGCTACACCTAGCAATAAACATTGGGATGCCGTGAAGGGTATCATGAGGTACCTGAAGGGTACAACATATATGTATATTTGCTATGGCAGCCAGGATACATGAGTCGTGGGGTACACTGACTCTGATTATGCAAGACATGAAGATAGTAGAAAGTCCACTTCTAGCTATGTGTTCACTTATGTTGGAGGGGCTATCTCTTGGATGTCCAGGGCGCAGAAGTGTACAACTCTTTCTACTACAGAGGCCTAGTATTATGCAGCCACCACAGAGGCTTGCAAGGAGGCTATCTGGTTAGGCAGTTTGATTGCAGACCTTGGTATGATAGATGCTATGCCTACACTGCATTCGGATTCTATGAGTGCCATTCAGTTGGCCAAGAATCTAGTCTTCCATGCGAAGACGAAACATATTGAGATGAGGTATTACTTCATTCACGAGGTCATTGAGGATAGGTCTGTTGACCTTGTCAAAATTCTGGCTGAGCAAAATCCTGCAAACTTGCTCACGAAGAGCCTTACTACAGAGCGCTTTGCCTTCCTAAGGAGATTGATGGGCGTTGGATGAGATGACGTCTTTTTCCTCATCCTACTGTACATGTGTACATGTTGTATTGTCTTTTCTTTTCTTTTCTCTCTCATTGGGGTAATTCGTGGGAGGTTGTTGGGGGTAAAGGTGCCTTCGCCTTGCCGCGCGTGTATTACTACACTGACAGTACCCGCCATAGTCACATTGCAGGTGGCGGCCGCCCCGTCATAGTCACTTATTCTTATTCTTTTAGTGACAGTTTGAATAAAGGAAGGCTCGACCACACATTATGGTTGTTGGAGTTCTCAGTTTGAGCTTTCACTCTCTCTCTTGCTCTTGCTCTCCATCTGCCATAGCTCTCACCGCCAAGCTTCTTCCTCCTGGGTTCCACTTCCCTTTCAAGATGTTCTTGTAAGAAAAGTTTGCATTCAGATTTTTGTCTCTCTTATCAAAGATTGGTGTGGAACTCGTAAAGAGGAGGAAAAGGTTCCAGGAGTTTGTGAATTTGTCATTGAAACATTTGCTACGAAGTGCTGTGTGTGTTAGAGCAGTCGTTTGATTTACATGATGCTATGGTAGCTCAGCACAATGTAAGCACTGATGTCAACCAGAGACAATATTAAGAGTGCTTTTTTCAAAGCTTGGCGCCAATATTAACAACGACGCTTTCATCGATTGCTTTCTTTGAAGTTATTTTGAGGTGGTAGAAAAGTATAAGCGACTCAGTATGGTCCTCGGGACCATACTAAGGAAGTGCAGGCATTACAAGAACTTCAATGCGTCTACTTTACATTTTTGCAAGCTATTGTTGTGAATGACCTCTCATCAGTCCTCCTATCACCCAAAGGGAGCCCCATTTTAAATGACATTATCTAGACTGTTTTAGATGCATCATGTGGGCACAAAGATGTTATTGTAAGAAAGGTTTGCATTCGGATTTTTGTCTCTCTTATCAAAGATTGGTGTGGAACCTGTAAAGAGGAGGAAAGTGTTCAAGGATTTCACGAATTTGTGATTGAAACATTTGCTACGAAGTGTTGTGTGTGTTAGAGCAATCGTTTGATTTACGTGATGCTAATACATTTGTTGTTTTTGGTGAGATTATGACGGCAGCTCAACAACGTAAGCACTGATCTCAACTAGAGACAATATTAAGAGTACTTTTTTCAAAGCTTGGCACCAATATTAACAATGATGCTTTCATTGATTGCTTTCTCTGAAGTTATTTTGAGGTGGTAGAAAAGTATAAGAGGTAGCAGAGCAAACACGACTGCAGGAACGAGTCAAGGTGGAAGGTGACAAAGAGAATCATCAGCAAACACGACGAGGAGCGAAAACACAAACGTTGCTGCGACGCAGGGAGACCAAAAGGCTACAACAAAGCGGAAGATGAAGACGAAGTGGTGATGAACAAAGTTGAAGACGAAGAGGAAGGTGACGACGCGTGATGGAATAAGTGATAATTATCCTATTGATGAAGGTGGAGCAACAGGCCATCAAGAAGCTCAACATCAAGTCTCTCAAACAAGCTTTCGACCTCTTTGCAAGTTGTCATGCCGAGTGCTCGCCCCAAATTCCAAGAGTTTGAGAATTCGAAAATCTGGCAAGATAAATACTGAGTACCAGGCATAAAAGATTTGCCACTGATACATGCACGAGATTCTTCCAATGGGTCTATTGCAAAAGCTGAGGGAGATGCAAAAGCGACGCGTGCAGAAGAAGAAGAGCGACAACCTTCCTATGTACTTGATGCCATTGAGAAACTCCGGCCAACTAAGAAGCATTACCTGAAGAAAAACGAGAATGAGAGCTAATATTGCTATGCGGTGTTGAAGAGTAGATGATGCTTTGCATACCGCTTTCTCTGTCACGAAGATTCTTGGTGCAGGGTTTGGATGCAACTATCGACACAAGAAGGTGCATAAAACAAAAAGAGAGATGCTTCGTCCTCCATCCTTGAAGCATGCAACAAAGACACGGTTCTCCGTCATGCCATCCAAGTCCACACCTTTCTCTACAGGGGTGGAGTTCTTGAGTATTCTCTAGTCATCCATGAGTGCCCTTAATGAGAATCACCATATTCTGTTTTCCTGGTCATGCAAATAGTTCCTTGGACGGCCCTGATTTCAGCACATACTGTTTGAGATCAAGGTGTTGATACTTGAGTTTATCATTTGGATCGAGATGCTGTAATCATACTATCCTGAAAATGACAATATTCTAGTCATATGAGCTCATCTTTTAACTCTTTCGTGTGAACTTTTATTATTCCTTATGAATGGCTAACATTGTTTACTTCCTTTTGATATGACAAGGAGTGATGCCATGTCGTTCCTTTTACACGGGAACAAAGGTGCCAGAAGCTACTTTAAATTGTGAAAGAGATGGAGCTATCATGCCATGTATAAGTATTCTTTATCATATTGACATTGACATCCAAACAGCTGACCATATTTCTCTTCATGTTTGTTTTGTATGTATTCCTTATACTCTCATGATAGAGTTTTGGATTTGTAATTTTTCTTGGATTTGTGCTTGGAATTCCTATCTTGCTTAGCGTCCCTACACCGAGCATGACACTGCGGGAACAAAAACTAAGCAAGAAGTAGAGAACACACAATAAATATGTAAATAATAGAAGCTGCTTGAATTTCAAATGCATTGATACAAAGATTGCTCTATTCACCCATGGGATTCTAGTATGAAGCTTAGATGGTGATTCAGACACATAATAGGCGAAGAGCTTTAGGGTAGCTAGCAGAGCTCTAAATGGGTGAAAGATAGATTGACAATGGATTAGGAAAGATATTTCTTTTATAGTCTGGGAAGGTAGTCTACTCGGCCTATTTGACCATACTATGAATCTTCCTTAGTCGATTAGGAAATATTCCAAGGAGTATTTTCTTTATTGTCAAGCCAAGGGTGCTACCCTCCTCAGACCTTTATTGATGTGTTGTGCCTCAAGTTGCTACCAACACAACTACTCTATCTAACCCAAAGGCTAGATTCATAAAGGTCATCTTTTTGCCATATGATCACTTAGACCTCATCTGACATACAAGTCATGAGGAGCCAACCAATGTCTATGCTCACACATGACTTCTCCTCATAATGGGGGCCTAGCTAACAACTTGGAGCACCACGGATCATTGATGGCACCTTATGAGGGTGGGGCATTGAGCAAATCTAAGAGAATCTTCAACCCATAGCAAAGAAAGCCATGATGAATCCATATGGAGTGGTATGGATCATTAGTACATTTGGAATCATGAGATCTATACATGCAAGGTTAGCTAAGTTTACAAGTATCCAAATATTATCTTACTCTTATATATACTTTAATATTGTGATTGATTTTTTCTAATAGTGATGGTATTTTTGTTTTGCAATTTAAGATTATAGGATGAATTCCCACTAATGATGGCACAATTTATACGTGTCATCATATCAGACATGATACAGAGACACACTTTTATGAAGAGGGCCTTATTACAAAGTAGATGTGGTGCAACATCATGATAGTTAGATAATTTCTAAAATGTATTTCCGTTGTTGTATGCATTGGCACTACTTTTTTGTTGCCAAAATTTTTTCTACATCTATAGGGACAAGGAAATGAGGCACGAGAAGGGAGCCAAAGGGAGGTGGTGGGGGCATACACAAGAGAAGGACGATGAAGAGGGTACTGAGCAGGAAGGGAATGATGATTATAGCTCCTTAGAGGAAATATAACGTAGTGCGTGACATGTATATAGTAGACATCTTATAGCCAAGTGAAGGGCATAGAGGGCCTTCCAATTGATGTGTGAAATGTACTTTACATAGGTACACATATAATCTTGCTATGGGATCATTTTGAATTTGTGCAATTTCTTGTTCTATTTGAAAGAGTAATTACAAAACAAAAAACACCTAAGCAACTATTAGTTGTTGGAGACTCATGCATGCTATGCAATTCTAAAACCAACAACTCCCTTCTTCTTTTTAACCAGGCTAGTCACATCCATTGCCTTGTTTATATGTGGAGCTAAATTTTAAAAAGGGGTATGTATAAAAGCACATTTGCTTACACACTTGTTGGTGGAAAAATAAACAAGGTTTTATACACAAGTCATTTGATGTAGGAATAAGGATGCCTATAGATGCATCCTTAAGTACTTTTCTAAATGCATAAAATGATAAATCTATTCACTCATCAATTGACCCATAATTTCCTCATTGGAAAATCGACACGTATGTCAAAATTTTGGCAATCACACACGCAGGTGGACCAATGATCAAGCTTGTCAAGCCATCCAATGGGCCAAAAATAGATATTTTTAAACAATCCACTGCTTGTTTATTTGCCATGTTGATGGTGTTGTATCCATCACATAAACTTAGAAGTTTGTTTTTATAGAAAAGTGAAAGCACTTTGTAGGCTAATGTCAATATGGGAGGCATCATATTGTCCTTGGTATTCTCCTATAAAAGAGTTAAAGCACATTCTAAGCTAATGCCAATATGGGAAACATCTTGTGCTCGGCAAGATAGTTTGTTGTCAACGTAGTGTGAGAGGCTTTCCATGGAATGAGATCCATATTAATGAGAACAACCATGGCGGCATTGTATAAGTTTTAGATGGTCAATAGCTTGATATTTATAATCTTAGTCTTTGGAAGACTCGTCTGATTATAATAACAATGTAATGCCGTTGTGAAAAGAGGTTTCAAGGTAATTAAAAAATCAAAGTTGATAAGAATAGAGTTCGAAAACTATGGAAAACAAATTTCCATGGTTTGTTGTTGGGTTTGCAAGTTATGAGGATTGAGGTTGTAACTAGGCAGCAGCATCAATATCTACTGTGAATAGCTTTCCTGCAATGGGATATCCAAGTTTGTACATTGTTGTGAAGTTGCGTGTGTTGAATAGAAGAGGACTTGTCACGTTCTTTATGTTCTCCACTGGGGAACTCTGCGCAATCCATCCAAGGGCAATGGAGATCACAAGGCAATCATCATGAGAAGGATATCAACATTACGCAAAATGACATGGGAATTAATCATTCACATTATGATTTTGATGAATTGTAGATGTGAGAGGTATCGTTTCTATGCAGCGAGCTACACGTACCTGCTCAAACAGTAGACTGTAGTATCGATGGATCCCGTATGGACCACTTGCGAGGAATGTGGGCTTCGTGGGATGTAAGTAGTTGAAGACTGTAGTGCCCTTTTTCTCCACGTCTGCATGGTAAATCAATATCAAGGCAAACCATCAAGTAGTTTCTTCGGTTTTAGAACTTAAACGAGCAGCTGCTTGCGACTTCAGAACTCACGAATACAGTCTAATAAAACACAATGGAGATCTGCACCTAGAGAATTTATAGACGAAGAGGAATCATCTGCATGATCGTGCAGGGAGGGTGGGATGATTATATTAGAGACAATCCAATGGACGACGGAGCGGCCGACGGGATCCGCAGGGTTGAAAGCGTCAGGGTCGACGATGAGGAAGGTGAAGCCATGGCCGCCGTAGCGAGCCAGGTCGGAACCGGAGACTGTGACGACGGGAGGGAGGGAGGTGTCGTTGAAGGAGAAGCGCTGCCCGGCCTCGCGCACGCACTTCCGGCCGGTGTCGAAGCACACCGACAGGCTGATGTTGGGGGCCGCGCCGAACGAGTCCAGCCACGGCGGGACGATGGAGTCCTGCAGCAGCCGCGTACTCCCGCGAATATCATGATTGTGGTACGTGAAAGACGATGGAGCAGAGGCTGAAGAATAAGCCGCATCGTTAACCTGCAGCTGATGACGATGAGCGGAGCTGCAGAGCACAGCTTGAATCGCTGTTAAGCCAAGAAGAAGAAGGAGAAGGAGAAGACGGCGACAAAGAGGAATCAGCTGAGGCTGATCAGGGGCTATAGCCATCCTGGCGGCGTGGCACGTATGATCAATACAGACTATCGATCGAGATCGTGGCCTGTGAATCAGAGAAGAGGTAGCCGTCTTGCCTCCTTGGATTTGCAAAGTACTACTCTCTGCGACCATTTATATTTTATTCGGGAAACAGTTTTTTAAAAATTCAGACCTCCCGCCGTGTTGAATCGGCTCGACGTTTTGCCATTGATCAATTCTAAGTTGAAAAGAGTGCAAAAGCTTTTAAACTTCTCATCTAGACTCTCTCTCTCTCTCTCTCTCACATACAGCGTGAAGTCATGCAACCTCCGAGACGTGTATGCAACAACCGATGAGCGGGCTAGAAGTCATGCAGCGTGAAGACTCGCCTGAAGGAGAAAACAATTGCATGCATTGCGTGCACAAAAAGTCAGGCAGACAAAAGAAGAAAAGAGGACAAGCAACAATCTAGAAAAGCAATAAGCAAGATAGAGATCGATCATGTTAAAGAAGAGACTGAATGTAAACCTTTTTTGTAGAATCAAAATACAACACATTGCCAACTAAACACGCATTATTGAAACATATGAAGAAGCAATTGCGGTACCAAATATATACACAAAAGAATCGAAGAGAAATGGAAAACAAGATTAAGAAACATAACCAAAGCCACTAGTTTGTACAAGAACAAGGCAAAGAATCAAATCAAATCAATGAGACAAAGATAATCGAGTAGAGGAGAACACAGACTTGCAAATGATGAACATTGATGTCAGTATCATTATAGACCACGATAAACATAAGAAATAAGTTTATCATTTGAATATGTAGGCAATTTGTTGCAAAGGCAATTGGAAAATTCCTTGTCTTATTAAATGTTGATGTGCTTTCTCATCCCATAAATCCATATCCTTAATGAGCTAGCTCTAAATTAGAGCTTCGGAGGTCCCTCAATCAGTAATCTCATTAAGGAATCCAAACTCTTGGTCTCTAAACATTTAGCATGCAACTTACTCTTTATCATAGTGCCTAGAGCACTAAAACCTCTCTCATAAGCAGCCATACTTGAGCATTGCTAAGGGTAAGAATATTGGGCTAGACATCCCTCCACATACTATTTACTAGCAAGTGCTCAAGTTATCTATGGCAAGTTATACATGATATCCAATCTCTAGATGTCTTCAAAACTTGGGAACTTCCACTTAAGCTCTTCAACATAAGAATGTTCAAAACTTAGACATTTCCACTTAAGCTCTTCAACATACATCATTACAACAAATTCATGCGTATGCAATTTCTTTGATGTATAATAAAAAGTGGCTAGTTGCTCGATCTTCAGCTTCATATTTCTTTAGGACCCTCTCACGTAATGACCATTGTGCAGGTACAATAATTCTCATACATTGAAGGAAAAAGATGTCTTCAAATTGGGAATTCAAGCTAGAAATCATTGTGCAGGCACAATAATTCTCATACATTGAAGGAAAAAGATGTCTTCAAATTGGGAATTCAAGCTAGAAATCATTGATTTGAAAAAAGCAACTTGAAACACTAGGGTTTCGTTATGATCATAAAACGTGTCCCTATATAAAGCACCACTCACACTATAGCAAAAGGTCGGGATATGTGCATTATTGATGCCCTTCTAAGAGCACATCCATGTTCATATCTACCAAGACGAACTTATAAGCATGCCCATTTTACAAGCACGTGGAAGAGAGAGGGGGAGAGCTCAAAATTGAGAGAGAGAGAGAGAGAGAGAGAGAGAGAGAGAGAGAGAGAGAGAGAGAGAGAGAGAGAGAGAGAGAGAGAGAGAGAGAGAGAGAGAGAGAGAGAGAGAGAGAGAGAGAGAGAGAGAGAGAGAGAGAGAGAGAGAGAGAGAGAGAGAGACCACTGCTGCCACCATCTGCAAAGGAGGAGAGAGGCTTGAAAGAGAAAAGGGAGAGAAGCCATGAAGGCAAATGAATTATTTTTCGAGCCTTTGAGGTATGTACAGTATCTCTCCTCTCCTTTTTTCTTTTTTAAAGCTACATTGTATTATTTTTCTTCTTAGAAATAGCCATATTTTCTTCTTGTTATTGTAAGGCAAGCAATATTTTTTGCTTCTTCTTCTTCAAAACAAGGTAGCTTTCTTCTTCTTCTTCTTCTTTAGAACACAAAAGAATTTCATCTTTTTCCTTTTTCTTCTTTGAAGGTTAAGAGATAGAACCAAGGAAGGGCCAACAAAGGTTCATTGCATATGGTGCACTAGGAAGCTTGGAAAAGAAGGTTATTTTCTTTCTCCTCTTTTTGTTTTTAAAAAATATTATTTTCTTGAAAATAGTTGCACATTTTTCTTTCTTTCTTTACTTTCTTCTTCTTCGTCGCAAGGCATAACCAAGCTTTCTTTTGCTTCTTCTTCTTCTTTCTCTTATTTATACCTCAAGTGAGAAGGTTTCTAAGAGAGGTAGTGAAGAACCCATAGATTAATAATATATTATGAGACAATATATTATTTCTCCGTGTGCAAAAAAAAGCTCAAGTAGTAGTAATATATTTTTCTTTCTCCTCTTATTCATTTTCAAATTATTAGCATTTTTTGCTTACATGTATTATTTTTTTACTATTTCAATGTTTTCATTTAAATATTTTTTTGGTTATAATATTTCCCTATTAAAATCATTATGTAAAATTCTAATTATGGATATGTTTAACAATGCATTCAAATGTTATTTAGATGTGACAATACACTTGTTTATAAATGTGTTTCTAACAATAAATATAGACACATAGATTGATGCATCCAAATTTAGTGTGTATATATTATAGAGTGTTTATTGTACTTTTACAACTTATGGTTTTTATGTAAGGATAGTTTGACGCACTATAAGGAAACAAAGATATAGCCACAATTTTGACACAAATTGGTGTTGTCACTAATAGTGTTGTTATATATAACAACACAAATAATGACACTATTAGTGAGGAACATAGTGATGGCATACTAAGGGGGGAAAAAAAGGAGTGAAAATCTAAGCGTAGCATTTTGACAATGAATGAGCAAAAGAGAATCAAAGAGAGAGGGGAAGAGCTCAAAGTTGAGATTGAGAGAGAGAGAGAGAGAGAGAGAGAGAGAGAGAGAGAGAGAGAGAGAGCACTGCTGCCACCATCCGCAAAGAAGGAGGAGAGAGGCATGAAAGAGAAAAGGGAGGGAAGCCATTAGGCAAATGAATTCTTTTTCGAGCCTTTAAGGTATGTACATTATCTCTCCTCTCTCTTTTTCTTTTTTTAATATTCTCTCTTTCTTTTAGTTTGTGGAGAGATGGATAGAGAGAGAGGGGGGAGGGAGAGAGAGAAATAGAGAAAGGAAGGGAGAGAAAGAGAGAGAGAAGAGAGAGGGAGAGAAACAAAGAGGGAGTGAGGGGAGAGAGAAAAAAATAGATAGCAGAAGGGAGATAAAAGAGGAGAGAAAGAAAATGAGGAAAAATAGAGAGAGGAGGAAGACAGGGAAAAATACATAAAGAGAGAGAAACAAAGAGAGAGATGGAGAGATAGAGAAACAAAGAGGGAGAGAGAAAAATAGAGAGATAGAGAGAGAGAGAGAGAGAGAGAGAGGGAAGGAAAGAGAGAGAACTAGAGAGACAAAAGTAGGGAGAAAAATAGAGAAGGGAGAGAAACAAAAAGGGGGAGAGAGAAAAATAGAGAGAGAGAGAGAGAGAGAGAGAGAGAGAGAGAGAGAGAGAGAGAGAAGCAAAGAGAAGGATGGAGACATAGAGAAACAAAGAGGGAGAGAGGGGAAGAAGAAAACTCGTGGAAGTTACTCTATGTATATTCTCTTATACATCACATGCATTCAAGGTCTATTTATAAATATCCTTATTTGTGAATTTTTTTTTGAATAAAGCATAACTCTTTTCTATTCAATATGTAGATAACCCCTTTATATTGGTAATTTAAAAATACCTTATTTTGAACCTACGTTGTGATGCACATATATATTCACGAGTAACTTACTCGAGAAAGAGAAAAATAGAGAGATAGAGGGAGGGGGAGAGAGAAGGCTAGAAACAAAGAGAGAGAGGGAAGAGAGAAATAAAGATGCATAGGGAGAGAGAAATAGAGGGAGGGACGGAAAGAAACAAAAAAAATACAAATAAATGTAAAGAGAAATAGAGCAATACACAGAGAGAGAGAGAGAGAGAGAGAGAGAGAGAGAGAGAGAGAGAGAGAGAGAGAGAGAGAGAGAGAGAGAGAGAGAGAGAGAGAGAGAGAAATAAAGGGAGATAAAAATAAATATAAGAAAGAAAAAGAAAGAGAGTGAGGGAGATAACGAAAAGAACGGAGAATAGAGATAGGGATGGAGATATATATGTACGTGTGTGTATGTAAGGAGAAAAAGAGAGAGAAATAGAGAGATAAAAAATAAAAAAGTAGAAAAATAAAGAGAGAGGAATAGAAATAAAGATGAGGGAGGGAGGTAGAGAAAGGAATATATATTTACACACACATGTAGATAGAAAAAGAGAGAGAGAAATAAATAAATAGTGAGAGAAAAGGAGAGATATATAAAGGGAGGGACACTCAAAAAATGGATAGAAAGGGATAGAGAGATATGAGAGGGAGGGAAAAAGAGAGCAAAAAAGGAATATATGTAGATAGAGAAAAAGAAGCAAAAGGAAAACTAAACAACATAAAGAGGAAGGGAGGGAGGGAAAGGGAGGATGAGAGGGAGTGATAAATTGAGAGAGAGAAGTGTATCATTCACTGTGATATAAAGAAAATAGACAACAATGAGAGTTGCGACGTTTGAGATCGAGAGGCATATCTCAATTAGAGTATCCCATAGCCTTGCACTTAGTGAAAGCTTAAAATAAGATAAAAGTGTCACTTGTCTATAGACCACATGTGATACTTTGATGCGTTTAAACTAAAAATCATTGATTAAGGAGTCTTAGACTTTGAGTTAACTATGAGAAGTATGTACTAATCATGCTTTGCAATCTAACTCATTGAAATAAACTTTAATAATATTAAATGTACCCTAAAATATCCACAAAGAGGTGTCGATCCATCCCAAGCAATGCACCTATTACGGTCCATAAAAAGTGTTCATGGGCATGCAATGGAAGGAGCATTTGAGTCGATAAGCCCATTAGAGAGCACTCCGCTAACTATGCTCTAGACACCATAAGACATTGGGGACCTTTCTTCAATCTTAGGGCTTGAGATGGAGGCCATGATTGATACATTACTACACATGGACATTGGGTCATTTGATCCATTGAGAGAGGATACGCCCATACCATTATACAATGGGTGCCGACTATCTCACTTAAAGATATTTGTGCTCTTTAAGGATATAGGCAAAGTATGGATGGAGCAATACAAATGTGACCGATTTGTTCAAGTACATATTACACTCCTTTATCTTGATGCATAGATAAGAATGATCTTTTATTTCTTCAAAAGTGGCTAGTAGTTATTGTGAACTATAACATTTGGCCATGGATTTCTATGAAGAAAGGATGTCTAATCCTTAGCTTGCTCATTCTTGGGTGCTATCATCAAGATTATAAACATTTCTCTCTATCCATTAGTTGACAATCCCAAGATATTGTGGAAGGAGGGGATTACTATGGAAGACATGAGTAAGCATATTGGGAGGTGGTCCATTAACATAAGAGTCATTCTTATGTGGACCATGAATGACCTTCTTGGATTCAGGGAGTACTCACATAAATGAACTTCCATTCTTATTGCTAGTATCTAATATCACTCGTTAATATTTGTGTTGACTAGATATGGATATTATGACAGACCTAGTTACCTCAAGTTACTATGCATGCTCGTTAGTTTGGGCTCGTAAAGGTTGCAAACCATGAAGAAGATGGTCTATCAAGGATACACTGCATTCTTACCAAAGGTCCATGATTTAAGAGTAGGATTCCTTGGATGACCCCCCCTGTATGAATGAATATCCAATTTAGCTAGTATGAGTGGAAGATGATCCACGAGGATTTGCTTCCAAGGGAATGAGATGATTCTCAGTTCTCTATGAGCTGTCATATTGGACCCATTTATAGATGAACCATTTGTTGGATCCCATGCATATTTTTAAGAATGTTGGCAGCTTGTTCCGGAACCATATGACAGTTCATACTACCGATCGCGATCATGGGATGTCTTACTCTAGAGATACGTTCAATGATTTATAAGGTATCAAATTTAGTATAGTAGATCTCATGTAAGAAGATCAACACATCCTCCATTGAATTCACAAGGTAAGGAGTAATGGAGACAATCTCTCTCTTTGAGAAGTACTTATCCAGGAGCATGTTCATGATACAAATTCACCTCCTAGTATATCTCATGGATGAAGTGGAGATTGGAGGACCAGTCCATATCAAATGGATGTTCTTCTTGGAGCACTTCATAAAAGTCCTAAAAGGATTTTTGTGACAATAAGCTTATCCAATAGCACGATTGAAGATTGACTAGTGTCAAAGGCATTCGTGTATATTTTGGAGTGGCTACCAATGGTGGATTCAGATAACAAGATATTGTGGATGTTAAAGGATGATGATAGACTAACAAGAGATGTGGTGATTGAAAATGGAATAGAGAAGAGGATGGATGGCATCATGGAGGAGAAAGTGGATTGTTTTTGTGTATTACACTATGCATCCATGGAGAAGTGGCTTAATAGGTATAAGCAGGCCAAAAGTGAACGCGAGAATAGCACGATTAGAATTTCAACATAGCACATGCTAGTGGCTAATTCGATTTGTCGACGGCGTGGAGGAGTTGCCATGGTCCATGCCTATGAGATGGTTGCATGATGCCTTGACCGTAGCTTCACACCAAGGGGTGGAAGTCTCTAGGGAGGAGCGGGAGTTCTCGAGGGGATATAGTATCTAGCAATTATATGTAGTAACTAACCTAGGCATCAAAATAAAATATCGAGTGGGTGGAAGTATTTAGGGAGGAGCGGGAGTAACTAACCTAGGCTTTTTTTTATTTTTGTACCTAGCAATTATACGCAATAACTAACCTAGGCATTTTAATGTATAGTATAAAATCTACAACACAACATGGTCACATGGATGACTTTTTGAGTTGAGTGAATTGGCAAAATATGTTCAACAATAGATTGTGCTATCATGGAGTATTTTAGCAACCTGGAAAGTGTTATTCCTATAGATTACCATAGCTTCTCCATGATTATATTCGATATACAATGGTTTAAAGTGGTTTTGGAAGGAGTAGGGCTAACCGTTTGGCAAGGACCCTTTGGATTCTTAGAGATAGACTATAGAAAAAGATGGAATGATTGCACGATACATTTGTCTTGCCAAGTTATTGTACACAAAACAATCACAAATGCTTTTTTGTTCTTGTGTGGTAGAATCTTATTTGATATTAAACAAGCAATATTCTACCCAAACCCAAGACAACCTCATTGGTGGTATGTTGTGCAATCAATACCTAGCATGGACATGGAGAGTATGTAGATAGAGGAGTTGCTATTGTGAGGGGTGGAGGATGAGGAGGGCTTACGGTGTGCCAAGGAGACAATCACACGCAATCTAGGCAAAGAGAGTAGAGTACAAGAATTCTTGGAGAATGAGTAGACTCCTTTTTCTTTAGAGGTCATGAATAGCCATGATTGGAGGCATCTCTTCATTTTGTACTCAAAACCTCATTTTTTAGTAACTTTTATCTCTTTCTCTAATCAAGAGATCTCATAAGTATTTGTGATTAGTAGAGAGCCAAAAGAGAGTATTTTGGGATATCATGAAGGTAGTAGAGTGCTTGAAAGTGGATAAGAAGCAGCAGAGGAAGCAAAAAATGATTTTGTTACTATTGTGGGCTAAAGACATCCATCTTCATATTGCATGATTGATATTTGGATATTTTGAGCCTCTTTCCCTTAGACACTACTTTATAATGCTTTTATTTTTATTTTTTAGTATTTTTAATACTTTTTTAGAAAACTAAGAAAAAAGGTCATCTTATATCCAAACTTTAGTTTTTGTAACTAAAGTTATGATTTATTATATCCAAAAATTATTATTTAATATGGAATTCTTCACAATATGACTTTTAAATGCTAAAAATATATAATTTACGAGTTTACAGATCCATCTCTTTGTAAAAGTATTATAATAGTTAGAACAAATTATTCTAAAAAAGTCATATAAGTATTGTAAAAAAAATTAAGAGAAATCTTAAAATATTAGTTGAATCTAAAATATTTATGAGAAAATTTTATCAAGTGAATATGGGTATGGGTATGCTATATATTCTTGTCAAACACTCTAAATATATTGTAAATTTTGAATAAAGTAGGATTCATAATGAGAATAATAAAAACCTTACAAAATCATGTCAACTTATCAGCATGTTTTTAAAATGAGGTGGTTTCATTAAGTAAAATAAGCTCAAGATGTGTACATTACACGAATAAAACATAGCCACAATGAGCACAACTTCACTATCACCTCCACCATTAGTTTAGCAGATGTGCACATACTTAGTTAAATGACTATGCAAATCTAATAGAAGTTCATTGCAAAAAAATAGAGTCAATTAGTAATTGCTAATTGGGTGTAACCTTTCAAAATGAGAAATCATGATAGATATAATAATATTTTAATTACTAACTAAATTGGCCATTGATAACAACTATCTCTTATTATATGACAATTAATTTTTAGCTAAATTTTGCACACAAGTTACACATTTAAATACAATAATTAGACACTAGATGATGGATCTTAAAGTAGGAAATTATAATATCGTAAAGTCTCAAAAATGGCCAAGGTAGACTTGTTCGATTAACCCATAACACAAAGCTACTTAGTGAATTCTTAGATAAATTATAATGAGAAGAACTCAACCCAAATGAATAGACACTCAATTGAAATGAGATAAATTAGAAGCTTGAATACTTCATGAAGAAATTTCCCAACTTGATGAATTGTGTAATTGTTTAATGTGAAATTATTGAATTTAATTTATTATTTTTGTAGAATAAAGTAATAAATGAATTATTTAAAAAGAACTATATTCTAAAAATGAACTCCTTAAAGCTATACTTTAAGTAAAATTTCTTGCTATGATTGTTGTTTCCAAAATCAATTATTAATAGTTTGGTCCATACATATGGTATGTGGAGCAAGTGTGGCTATTCCCAAGTATGCCACTAAGTTTTGCCATTAGTATTTGGCTCTATCTCATTTGTTGAGACGATCAATACCATAGATGAGAGGTCTCTCCCCACAAGAGGTGACTAGTTTCCAAAAAATCATGATGGCTAGTGGGGCTCTAGAAAGATTATCACGATGTCTAGAACATTGCCAATATCTTGCAAGCTTGAAAGAGGTGAAAAAGATCCAAATGGTTTTGATATATATCTAGATTCTTTTTAAAGAAAAATTTGTACCCGATTTATGAGGCAAGATATGAGCATTAACCAATTATGAGAAATAATATGTGTTCCTTATTGATGGAATAAAGAACTATTTGTAAAGAGATAAATTCAATTGCCTTTGTTTCTGGTACATAAATTTATGTGAAAGAACTCAACTAAAGCTATATAATTAGATAACTAAAGAATACCATGGGTGTGTGGTAGGAACTAACTGGGCAATTTTGTCCAAGAAGAACATCATATAGATGAATGGATCCATTTAGTAGGGTGGCTTCTCAACAGCGATAGATCTAGAGTTGAAAAACAATGAATACTCTAGGATCTAAGCCTTTGAACCATTTTAGGGGGTGGTGTGACATTATATCTTATGGGATGAGTAATTAACATTCTATTCCTCTTGATTTCTTACTCCTCTCATTTAACCAAATGTAGCATTTGCCCCAATTCGAGCTTTAAATAATCAAATAAGTGGCTCTCTTAGCTCAATGCTAGACTTCCTTTAGGAGACCCTAGTTGATTCATTATGTTAACCATTTCCCGCAAGATGGGCTACAAAAGCAAAGAGAAAAAAGTGATGAGTGATATAAGAATAAAAAGAATAATGGGTACACAAAGGTTGAAGTCGAAAATTAGTAGAAAACAAAAGTGAGTACTCAAAAGTACATTCATTATATCAAAATGGTTTAAATAAATGTTGGAAATGAAAGGGAAACTCATAGAGAAACAAAGTTGAAAACAAGATGTAGGTGTGAGGCACTCTAGGATAAATTCAAAAATTAAATTCAATATTTTAATATCCCTCGCCCGCCGCATAAAACACCCCCTTTTTTCAAAATAATTGAAAATTTTTTATCCCCTCCCCCCTGTCGTCACCGACAAGTGTCAGGGGGGAAGAAGAGGGATGACGTCGACGAGGGAGAAGTGACCGAGAACAATGGCCGAGGACAAAGATTGCAATGAAGGAGAGAATCGATGATGACGAAGGCCATGTGACCCACTACCTTCCCCTCCCTTAGAGCATGATGGCCACTCCACAGGCCGTACCACCATGCAATATCATGTCCCGCCCCCATTCTTTTTATAAAAAAAAGAGGGAGATACCACCTCTTCCCCCCCTTGCTGCTGAGAGAGAGAGAGAGAGAGAGAGAGAGAGAGAGAGAGAGAGAGAGAGAGAGAGAGAGAGAGAGAGAGAGAGAGAGAGAGAGAGAGAGAGAGAGAGAGAGAGAGAGAGAGAGAGAGAGAGAGAGAGAGAGAGAGAGAGAGAGAGAGAGAGAGAGAGAGAGAGAGAGGTGAGGGAGAGAGGGAAATAATATTCCAAGGCTCCTCCCCCATTTCCCCTCCTAAGAGGGTGGCCATATGCACCTTTCTTTTCCCATCCTCTCGAGATTATTCTCAACCCCGCAAGCTCAACTTTTTCCCAAATTGGCCCCAACTAATCGAGTACGAGGCATGGAATTCTTGTGCGATTCGCGTCTAAGGGAGACGAAGATTGAGAATAGCCCCCAAGCAAAAATTGTCAGGCACAAATGGCAACCCCACAACGAATAATGAAGCCTCGGGCAAGGGCACCACTGCCAATCCAACTGCGATACTAGTCATAAGCAATGAATTTCCAAACTAATAAGATGCTTGTTTTGATTTTTGCATGATGTACATTATATGGCAGACAAGAATAGGTCATGGGGGGAGAGAGAGAGAGAGAGAGAGAGAGAGAGAGAGAGAGAGAGAGAGAGAGAGAGAGAGAGAGAGAGAGAGAGAGAGAGAGAGAGAGAGAGAGAGAGAGAGAGAGAGAGAGAGAGAGAGAGAGAGAGAGAGAGAGAGAGAGGTGTATCTATTGAATTAGTGGTCAACACTTATGCATTGAAAGCAAGTGAGTGGGAGGGGGGACAGGGGAGCCACCTAACACCCTATAATCCTTCTTTTCCACCCTATTCACAAATGGAGGAAACATAAGAGGTTTAATAGGAGGAAACCCTCAATGTAATTGCCTACACATGCAACATCGATTAATATTGTAATGTGTTCACCTGTTATCTTCAGGACACGTCTTAGCAGTCCATCAAAAAGGATATCTAGAAGGCTCTGCCCGACACAACCATGGAATGTTACGGGGTTTGCGATCTAGGACTTTCCGCATCTGCCATGTAGCGGAAGTATTCCGGCCGTTCCCACTTAGGACCGACCTGAATTAGGGTTTTCCCTATTGGTCATTTCCTAACGGCAACTAGTGTCGAACCCAAGAGAACTACTTTACGCAGAAATGCCAGGTTCGAAGCAGATTCACGCTGCACTTGGTTCAAGGAGAATGGGAAACGAGAGGGACGCGAAGCTCAACCTCTCTACCATAAGGCATCGTCCCATTCCGTTCCCCTAAAACATCGTAAATCGGGATCAGTTATAACTCTAGGTCAACACTCTTGTTGTTCGTGTTCGTTGACGATCTTTCAGCTGTCCATCGTGATTTGAGAAAAGTTCCCGGCCAACCGGGAACACCCATCCGTAGGACGGACCTATGACCACATCCACCGCACTTTCCTCAGGTTGTTTTAGTTATTTAATTACCTAACACATTTAGTTGGATATGTATCAATCAACTTCTTTAATTGGCCCGTTAGGCACTGTTTCTTTCATGTAATCATATCACTTGACATAGAAAAGCAATGTCAAACAAGTTCCTTTTTAACAAGTTATCATATTTATCTTTGAAATACATAAAGTCCAGCCCGTAGGCTTATCCAAAATCCGCCCGAAGGCTATCCAACAATCCACAGGGATCACTAATCCAAGATTCCGCCCGTAGACTAGTGTGTGGGCCTCGAGATCCAATTCCCAAGTCACATTAGCCTCTTGTGCAGGGCCCGAAAGGCGAGGGATTTACGACCAGAGCCCCTTGGCACCCAAGCGTCCTCTTGCTCCAAGTAGCGCTCAACGAAGAGACCTCTCGTGGCGGATTCGGTCCACTTTCGCGATGCGGTTAACAACCCCCTTGGTTAGGGTCACGCACGCAGTTGGGGGTAACTGAAGCTGCCTCTCCCTTCAGGCCTTCAACCTGAAGTATTAGATATCCATTTATCTTTTAATTCATTAATCAAACAAAGCCAAACCGTGCTCTTAAATGTGTCACAAGCACAAACATTTCCATTGGTCATTTGTTGTTGGCCAACTGCTAAGGAGTGAATCCTTTTCGAATGCATCTAGCACTCGATCCGGGATGACTTGCGACTTGGCAAGATCCCCTATATCCTGGGTTAGGGCATACCCTATTAACCCGACTTGGTCAATACCTTAAGTCCATATGTTATTCCAATTTATTGGTTTTTCCTTTGCTCCAAGAAATTATTTTTACCCCAGAAAGATACTATATTAGGACGATTATTCATCCTCTTGCAAGATAACTTGCGTAAGAATCTGCCAACCTCATTCCGAGAATTGGCCATTCCCTTGTGATCCAATCACAAGATCATACGACTCTGCACTTGTTGCACAAGTGTCGCATCGAACTATGGGACTATTCTACCCATCAAATGGAGTCACGAAACAATCTATTCCTGATTACATTAGGCTGACGTTGTCAGTCCTAGGGTTTCAAGTTCCATCTTTTAGCGAAAGATTCTTAAGGAAAAACCCTAGATCACTTCTCAATTATGTTGTGTGTTCCCTACATTCGGTGAATGTGGACAAGTATTTAGGGTATAGGAGTTTCGGTTTTAGCAATACGTGCGACTAGGTCACGTATTAAATCATAGTTAGTTCTTTGGAATTGAATGAACTCTTTCTAAAACGAGTACTCCACGGGTTTAGGTGTTTTAGGTTTATGCCAATTTAACCTATCTACTTTTGAAGATAATTATGCTATTATTTCCATAACACATGACTCATTGTCTACGCGTAAATTGATTTTCAGCCTTAACTTATCGATTTAAGATCAAGCATAGGTTAGGTTATAACCTAATTCCAATTAATCATCCTATAACTTACGAACAAGATTCATGCTAAACAAGCAACCTTTTACTAATAATTATGCAGTTGAAAAACGATAATTGACCAATTTATGCAACTTAGGAATCATTTCATGCCTTGCACTTTCCTATGGATTCTTAGCACTTTCCATGATGACTCATTGCGAAGAAGATATGGCCTAATAATGTGACATGCAATTTTATACTTCCATGCCTAAACGGAGTGCACTATCTTAATTCTGTTTTTGTAAATATAGACTAAATGCATATCAATTTTCTGCTCACTTTATTTTTGTTCGTTTTATTGAAAATACTAATGACTAAATTCCTCTGTCGTGAGCTAATTTTTCTAAAGCATTTAAGACAAAAAATGCATCCTATTTCCAACAATTATCCTCGCACGATTGAATTATAACAATACCAAACCACGTGGATGCTAGGAGACGATCCTCCTATGGTTGTGCCTTGGGTTTTCTTAGGAGGCATCGCGAATGTAGCCTTTCCGTCACGTGGATGCAGCTTTGCGAATTTCCTTTTTGAAATACCATCGTCCTTTATGAGTCTTCTGTTCTTTCCTTTCGTAGAAGCTCTTTGAAGGGATACTTGTGGAGGAGGGGAAAAATCACGGAAAGGGTTCAAAACCGGGAACGGGGTGTTTCAAAATCCTTCGCGAATAAGGCCCATTAAAGCCATGGGAAGGGCTTAATGGCCTTTTAAAGACTCACAAGAAAGGGGAATAAAAGGTGTAGAAACCCTTACGAGGGCTTTTGTATGGGGAAAGAAGGTGTCAAAAGACCCTTAACACCCTCTTTTCTTTTTGTAAGGGGGTAAAACAAAAGGGTATAAAAGGGTCTTTAGGGAGCCCTTAGGGGAAATTTAAGGGGGGGGGGGGGGGGGGGGAAAGGGCCTAAAGTAAAACCTTTATAGAGCCCTAAGGGGAATTTTTTGGGGGGGGGGAATAGGCAAAGGTGTGAAAAGGGGGCTTAGGAAGCCCCCTTGGAAGCTTCCAAGGGCCTTCTAGGAGCCTCACAAAGGGCATGTGGGGGGTGGAGGTCGTCGACAGATGGCAGCGAAGATAAGGTAGCTGGCGGCGATGTGGGCAGGGTCGGACTACAGCGGTAGCTACGATGGCGATTGGGCGGCGTCTCATCCCCCAACGACTTCACGGTGGCGACCTTCCTCTTCTGGCAGTGTTGACCACCTCTCTCTCTCTTGCCCAGAGTCACGGCCCTCTCCTCCATCAAAGCTCCTATGGCCACTAGTTTTATAGGGAGAGGGAGAGGTTCCTCCCTCCCCTACGCGGCAGCGGGCATGGCCTCCTTCCCTCCACAGGCTCCAACAAGGAGCTTGCCATACCTTCTATTCCCCTCCCCTTCCAGCACAACAATCGGCTGGGGGGATAATGAAAAAGAAAAAAAATTTGACATTTATCCATTGTAGGCAAATTCAACCAAAGGCAAGTATTGAATCCACCTTTTTGGCTCACGATAGCAGTATGCCCTAAGCATGTCCTGGATCACTTGATTGACTTGCTCTGTTTGGCCATCTGTTTGGGGATGGTAAGCTGTGCTAAAGCAGAGTTGAGTCCCAATGGCTTCAAAGATGGCTCTCTAGAAGTGTGATGTGAAGAGAGAATCACGATCACTAACGATTCTTCTTGGTAGCCCATGTAGCTTGAATATCTCCTTGATAAAAAATCTTGCAATGTCTGAGGCTTTATAGTTTGTCTTCACTAGAATAAGGTGTGCAACCTTAGTTAGCATGTCAACCACAACCATGATGGAGTTGTATCCTCCCTGAACTTGGGTTAGGCCAACAACAAAATCCATGCTGATGAATTCCCATTTCATTTGGGGAATGTCAAGCGGTTGCAACTTCCCTGGCATTTTGACATGTTCGGCTTTGATACGTTGATAAGACAAATACTCGGTGACATATTTGAGAACGTCACTTTTAAGCCTCTCCCAATGGTAGCTCTTCCTAACTGCATTGAGAGTCTTGGCATAGCTAGGATGTCCTGAGAAAGGGGAATTATGAGCTTCCCACAATATCTTCTGCTTAAGTGACTGACTTGCCGGTATGCACAGCCTTGTTCTATAGTAGACAAGTTCACTATTGATAGAGAACTCATGATACTTAGCCTGCAGCTTTTGGTTTTGATCCTTGATAGAGATCTCCCTCAGCATCGTTTGGTAGGCTGGATCATGGCATGCATCCTCTCTAGATAACTCAAGTATTGGATTGTTTGGCATATATACTTTTGTAGCTAGAGATCTAGTTGTTGATGGATTTTGCAAGATTAGAGAATTAAGGAATGCCTTGCAATTGAGTGCATCGGCAACTACATTCTCTTTTCCAGGTCGGTACTTGATTTCAAAGTCGTACTCTTCCAGCACTTCAATCCAACGACGTTGCCTCATGTTGAGCTCGTTTTGGGTAAAGATCCACTTGAGACTCTTATGGTCAGTTACTAGTGTAAACTTGTTACCCAATAGGTAGTGTCTCCAAAGCTTTAGAGCATGGATGACAGCTAGCAATTCCAGATCATGTGTAGCATAATTCTTCTCATGACTCTTCAATTTCCTTGAAGAGTATGCTACATGGTGATCTTCCTGCATGAGTACACATCCTAAGGCAAGTGTGCACTAGCATCCGTTACTACCTCAAACTCCTTACTGAGGTCTGGAAGCTTTAGGATAGGCGCTAATACCAAACTCTGCTTCAACCTATCGAAGCTAGTTTGTTTGGGAGTTGACCATGCAATGGATGTTTGCTTCTTCAATAAGTCCGTTAAAGGTGCTGCAATCAAAGCATAGTTTTTGATGAAGACCTTATACCATCCTGTCAATCCAAGAAAGCTACGTATTTCTTTGACAGTTGTTGGTATTGGCCATTCTAGCACATCTCTGACCTTGGCTGGGTCTACTGAGATTCCTTCCGCTAATATGATGAATCCCAGATATTCAATCTGACGTTTGAAGAATGCACACTTCTTCATCTTAGCATATAGCTTATGTGACCTCATTGTCTCAAGGACAATCCGAAGTTGGGGTTCATGAACTTCTTCCTGTTTAGAATAGAATAGAGTGTCTTTGAAGAAGACGAGCACAAAATCATCAAGATATGGCCTAAAGATATCCTGCATTAACCTGTTGAAGGTGGTAGGCGCATTTGTAAGCCCAAATGACATAACTAGGAACTCAAAGTGTCCATATCTTGTATTGAAGGCCGTCTTGGGGATATCTTCTTCCTTGATCCTTATCTGATAGTAACCCGACTTGAGAGAAATCTTGGAGAAGATATTTTCTAATTTTTGAAGGCAATGAAACAATCTTTATACGTCACATGCACAACGTTTCTCATGTACGCCATTACATCCCTTCCTTCATCATCATGGAAGATGCCACCAGCATCTGTAACTCTATAGTACTGGCATACAACCTCCTCTACGTGATCTACTGGTGAGGGTGATCGCTCGCCACCTCCTAGAAAACCCCCACACAAGCCTTGTCCTCCCCCTCGACTCTCCCTCCTTCCTCTCTATCGACTACCCTCTGCCTCGCTGGATGCACGAGCTTCTACAGATGCTTGTGCTTCACCCGATGCACGTACATGTGCTACACGTGGAGTACCTGTATATGGAGAACCTGCATGTGGAGTACCAGTATGTGGAGTTTGGGAAGTAGTGCCAGGCAAAGACGTCAGAGGCATTCCACACATAACACTGAACACCTCGTCCGCTGTGGGAGAGCGGCCAAGGCGTCTGGTCATCTCTCCCATGAAGTCTTCCCTACTAGGAAAACCTCCAAAAAATGCATTGATCCCCCTACTAAATGAGGCCAATGTATCATTCATGCAATCCAATCCGGATCATTGCTAGATGAACCAGGATACGACATCTGCAATAAAAACACAGGAAAAAGACAAATTTATTTGCATACAAAAAATCATATATTACCTACATTTTCAAAGAGCTTTCTTTAGACATTGAGCATAAAACTTAAGTGCTAATGCTTCTCATAAAAAAGAAAACTGATAAACACAAACATGGGATTGGTCACATTCATCATTGCAAAAATATATATTTTTTATCAGAACTGGGAGACTTGGCACATGTATCCCCGCGTCTAAATTACAGGTTAGACGCACCCTCAGACGCACTCCCAAAGTCAACCTTCTATCTAGCACGTCTATATTCGCATCTAAGATGCAGCACAGACGCGTTGTCAGACGCACATTCCAGGTTAATGCTCTGCACGTGCGTGTATCATCACGTGTAGACTGCAGAGCACACGCGCCAGCACACGCATTCTAAGATGCGCCCTCAGATGCTAGGAGAGGAAACATTTTTCGCGTCTATATCTGCGTCTACATTGAAATGTAGACGGGCTATCAGACGTGCTCGGTCGGCTGATTTTAGCCCGACGACCGCCATTGATGATTTACAAAATGCAATAAATAATGGAATCACAAATCCTAAATACATAGACAGAGCAGAGAGAGAAAGAGAGAAACAAAGAGAGAGAGAGAGAGAGAGAGAGAGAGAGAGAGAGAGAGAGAGAGAGAGAGAGAGAGACTCACCTTGGGTGCTTGGTGTGGCAGGTGGTGGCGCTTCTTCCTTCTCCTTCTTCCTCTCCTTGGTAAGTTACCCTCCCTTGATGCTTGCTTGCTTGGTTGCTGCTTCTTCTTGTTCTCCTCTCTCTTGTTCTCTTTTTCTTCCTCTCCTTGGCTTTCCTTTTTCCCTTCTTCTGTGTTTGAAATGAAAGAAGAGGTGAGTCATGAGGAGGTGAGGCATGAAGAGATTGCATGTCGGCTAAACTCAAGCTTAAGAACCGCAAAAAACGCAAGAAAGCAAAGGCGCAGTTTGAAAAGAAATGATTTAAGTATGGTTTGAATTTTGACGTGTGCGTTTATTTTTGCGTGTATATGCGTGTCTATTGTTCAGATAGACGCGAGGATAGATGCGAATATAGACGCGTATGTAAACACGGATATAGACGCACATTTAAGCATTTTATGAATTTACTTGTTTTTTCAGGTTTAACCACGTCAGGATATCATGCATGTCCTATTTGCGGTCCCTCTCTAGTTTCCTCTAGGCTGGCACGTTTAAAGAAGGTTATCTACAACAATCATCATCGATTTCTTCCTATTGACCATCCCAAATATGTTCTCCCTACTAATGGAATGACTTCACAATCTCTAACCATTCGAGATTAAAAGGAGAGATGGATTAATACCGACAGCCACCCTCCACTCGGCATGAGTCGATAAGAAGTGCATTTCTCTCGATTGACTTTAAAGTATTTAGCATGATGAATTGTTTACGTAATATATTGTTTGTTTGTTAGGTTCTCTATATTTTTTTGTCTTCCGTACTGGACTGGACTCAAGATCAATCACTTGTTGGACCCCATGCACATATTCAAAAATGTTGTATCTACATTATGGAATCACTTGATAGGGGCTTGTGATTTAGTTAATGTAAGGGAGGATTTACGTAACATTGGTCGCATGAGATGAGCCTGGCCACGCATTGGACCCAGAGCAAAGATTGAGCTACCCTATGCCCCTTGGATGTTGTCAAAGAAGGAGGAAAAAATAGTTAAGGCACAAATATATAGCTTTCGAACACCCACAAGATGTATGAGATGTCTCAAGGGAGCCTTTATAAAGAAAAAGAAAAGAGGTGTGGAGCAACTATCTGGTTTGAAGTCCCACGATTGACACAAAATGATTCAAGTAAGGGTATCTCTAACCATGAATATATAACTAATTAGTGGAATAACTATGTGTAAACTTTGGGGTATGATGACTTTTTTCTCAACTAATCATTTGATCTATGAATATTGTTTACATTCAGTTTGTACTTCCTACTAGCATATCCCATTGTATATCCAAAGATGTACGTGATATCATTTACAAGATGGGAGAGCTTGTGAGGTGTGTATACATTGTATTTTTTCATTATATATCTTTGAATTTCTACACAAAAGTAAACAATTCTAAAATACATCTTGACAGTTACGTGAGCTCGGAGGAAATTAATCCAAACACATTGCAAGAAGCTCGAGTATTATCTGTTGAGGTGGTTTGTTTGGTGGAGGAAATTTTTCCTCGATCCATTTTGACTACTCAATTACATTTACTCGTACATTTGATTGATGAGATCGCACTTTTTGGGGCAGTTCATGTAAGGTGGATGTTTTTTCTTGAGCACTTCATGAAAACCTTGAAAGATTTTGTGAGGCAAAAAGCACGGCCTGAGGGAAGCATGGCTGAGGGTTGGTTAGTGCAATCATCCCTTGTTTATATCTTTGAATATCTTGCTGAAGTGGATCCCTCTCATCCACGACTATGGAAAGATGATGAAGACTTGAGGATGACCTCTATAGTACCTCAAGGAAAAGGAATGAGTAAAGTGCTAACAAAAGAAGAACTTCGTAAGTTAAATAGTTTTTGTGTGCTCAGTAGTGATGTAATGAGCAAATGGGTGACACTATATAATGAAGCAAGGGCAAGAAGAAAAAGCGAAAGACAAGAATTTCGCACTAGATATGGACGTAACGTCTCATTTCCAGATCATCTAAATGTGCTCCCACATCATATTGATATAGATTGGTTACATGAGGAAATAGAGAGAATGGAAAAAGAGGAGGAAATTAATATATCTCAAGAAGAGTGGGAATACGCACGAGGTTGCTTATCAAAGGTGAGACATACTATCAATTAATTTGTTTCTATAAGTTTTATTTTATATAAATAATTGACATGTTTGATCTTTTATCTTTTACTACTAGTGCACATTATTTAATGCACTTTGGTGTGAGGGTAAACATCTTCTAACTTAGCGTATAGATGAAAAGAGAAATACCCAAGATTGTGGTGTCCTTGCTCACTTCGAGGATGCCAATGGTACCATGGAAGGTTATTGTGGCTTGATCCAAGATATTCTGAAGCTTGACTTCAGACGATTCTTCATATATGTATTGGATGTGAAGTGGTTTAAAGAAGTGGTAACAAATGGTGAGCATTGCACAATCAGACGTCATCCAAGTGGTTTTGTAATCATTGACTCTACAAAATTTCACCAAAACAAGAATGACACATTAGTACTACCTCAACAATGCGAGCAAGTATATATGCAAAGGCTAATTTTTTTATATGTTTTCATGTGAGCAAGTACAATTAAGTTTTTTGCTTTTGTTTTTCAAATACAGGTTGTGTATCATCCAATGGTAAACAATAACCGATGGTGGTATGTCATCCCTATATCTAATCGTTCAAAACCAATATATGGTAATATTACCGACATGAAGATAACAGATGATAATCCAACAATTAATGATGATGTGCATGATGACACCATAATGGATGATATGCGTGATATAGTACAAGATGAACCTCGCGAGGATGTTCAAGGAAACGCAGAAGAAGACAATAATGTGATTGTCGATGATATTGATGAAGTTATTGAGCAATATAGCAACACATCTAATAGTGGGATAGACTTATTCGTTTCGTTACCTCTTGGTAACATAGATCTAGAAGTAGATAGTTTAGCAAGGGCTGATCTCATTGAAGATGAGATGGATCATTCACTGTAACATACTTAATTTGCTTCATGATTCAATGTGTATTCCTAATTCTATGGTTTTTATCATGCGCACACGTGCATACTCAAGAATCAATAGTCAAGTTTAAAGCTAAATTGAATTTTCCATGATAAAAAAGAAGTATTTTTTATCATCTTCAAGTAGAGAAATTATGAGATACATATTGCAATGCTTGCTACTAATTGTAAGGTTTCTATCGCTTGTCGCTAATTACTTATATCAGGCTTGTCAACTGGAGGAACTGCCATTCATTAGAGAGCAATGAAAAAGTAATTATTAACTCTATTTTTTTAATTCAATGATTCAATGTGTATTCTTAATTCTATGGTTTTTATCATTCGCACACGTGCATGCTCAAGAATCAATTTCAGGTGATTAAATAATTATTAACTTTGGTTTTCTAATTATGTGAATTGCAATTTTAGGTGGTTAAATAACTGTGCGTCTGCTGGCGCATCTATATTGGCGTCTATTTGCATGGATATATAGACGCAGAATTCGCGTCTATTTACACGCATGCTTACATGCACTTATAGACGCAATGATAGACGCGCCCGACTTTGCGCGTCTAACATGCGCGTCTATGCCTCGTTTCTATTGTAGTGCATATACACGCGCGAATACATGCACAGAATAAACCAAAATTGCTATTTATTTAATTCAATTTACAGGTCTATTAGCGCATCTATTTGACAGTTAGGCGGACATATAGACATGCTTATAGACGCGCTTTTACAAGCACTGATAAATGCGAACGAAAAACAAAAAATCTTCTTTTTTTAGAAAAGATATTTAATTTTATTTTTAAATTTGAATTATGGAATGTGTGTATAAGCACGTGTACTCTGCATTGTAGACGCGCGTATAAACGTGGATTTTCTGCAATTTAGACGCGTGGATAGATGCGCAAAACAGAACTGGAAAAGAAAATGCTCTCTGGTTTTTTTCCCCCCTCCCATACATCAGATTGTGCATTTGGGAAAAAGACAATGTATCTTACGGGCACGAGAATTGAAAATAAAAGTCCATGTATTCATTATAGATCAAAAACATTTACATGGGAAGTTTAAGTGCTTGCGACCTAAAGTGTGGCCGCAAGCAGTAGCCTCAAAGATGGATCATACATATACAAGGAAACAAGGCCTCATGAGGAGGTATGGTGCTCCTCTACGAATTTGAAGAAGAAACATCTTCGCTAATACCACCATGGCTACTAGCGTCGCTATCCCCCTCCTCGCTATGCTCCACATCCGGGTTCACCTACACACACAAAAGATCAAGGTTTCTTACATAGACATGATGGAGAAAAAGTTATAATTAGCTATACTTTTAATAGGAAAGTAAGAAAAACATACCTCCTCTGGCTGTCGAATGCTCATGGCCCGGTTGTATTGGTCCTCAGTGATGAGACCCTCCTCATAGAAGTGAAGCCATGTGGCTGCGCGATTATGGCCTCGATGGTAACCTACCTCTCTAGGAGTAGGTATCCTACCAATTATAGTAGTCTGCAAAACAATTATGATATACACAAACAATTATGAGTCACAATATATTAGAACAAATTATATAAAGAATTGAAAGAAATATAAATTTTAAAAAACTAGAAATCAAAATATACTCACAAACTCTGCCTCCCACGACTCTCTGCTGCTCGATCCGTAATGCGACGATCCCATGGTTTCCATTTGGATCTGTCGCGCCTCTGCATGCTGGCGACTCTTCACTTTCTCTGCTGCTTTCTTCTTGGCTTTCTTCCACTCTATGCGGTGGCACATAGGTGGTTGGCTATAGGCTCCACGTCCCTCCTCCTGCCTTCACAGTGAGTCCGTGGCGCGTGTCATGAGGTGGGATCTTTTGTTGTGAAGCATATCCCTCACTTTTGTGCGTCCCTAATCATCCGAGAATCGCTAACCCTCAGGATTTGGGTACCTCCTATGGATTGCCCTCAACACCTCCTGCCACAAGCTGCTTTTCCTATTTTTGAAGGCAATGAAATAATCTTTATACGTCGCATGCACGATGCTCCTCATGTACACCATTACATCCCTTCCTTCATCATCATGAAAGATGCCACCAGCATCTATAACTCTATAGTACTGGCGTACAACCTCCTCTATGTGATCTACTGGTGAGGGTGATCGCTCGCCACCTCCTAGGCAACCCCCACACAAGCCTCGTCCTTCCCCTCGACTCTCCCTCCTCCCTCTCTGTCGACTACCCTCTGCCTCGATGGATGCACGTGCTTCTGCAGATGGTTATGCTTCAGCCGATGCACGTACAGTTGCTGCACATGGAGTACCTGCATATGGAGTACCTACATGTGGAGTTTGGGAAGTAGTGCCAGGCAAAGACGTCAGAGGCGTTCTAAACATGACATTGAACACCTCGTCCGCTGTGAGAGAGCGGCCAAGGTGTCTGGTCATCTCTCCCATGAAGTCTTCCCTACTAGGAAAACCTCCAAAAAATGCATTGACCCCCCTGCCAAACGAGGCCAATGTATCATTCATGCGATCCAAATCCGGGTCATTGCTAGATGAACCAGGATACGACATCTGCAAAAAAAACACAGGAAAAACAGAAATTTCTTTGCATACAAAAAATCATATATTACCTACATTTTCAAAGAGATTTCTTTAGACATTGAGCATAAAACTTAAGTGCTAATGCTTCTCATAAACAAGAAAATTGATAAACACAAACATGGGATTGGTCACATTCATCATTGCAAAAATATATTGTTTTTTATCAGAGCTGGGAGACCTGGCGTGTGTATCCCCGCGTCTAAATTGTAGGTTAGACATGCCCTCAGACGCGCTCCCAAAGTCAACCTTCTGTCCACAGAGCATCTTTATTCGTATCTAAGATGTAGCACAGATGCACAGTCAGACGCAAATTCTAGGTCAATCTGCACGCGCATGTATCCTCGCGTGTAGATTGACCTACACACGCACTAGCACACGCACTCTAAGATGTGCCCTCAGACGCTATGAGACGAAACATTTTTCGCGTCTATATCTGCATCTACACTGAATTGTAGACGCGCTATCAGACACGCTCGGTCGGCTGATTTTAGCCCGACGACCGCCATTGATGATTTACAAAATGCAATACATAATGGAATTAGAAATCCTAAATACACAGACAGAGCAGAGAGAGAAAGAGAGAGAGAGAGAGAGAGAGAGAGAGAGAGAGAGAGAGAGAGAGAGAGACTCACCTTGGGTGTTTGGTGTGGCGGGTGGTGGCGCTTCTTTCTTCTCCTTCTTCCTCTCCTTGGTAAGTTACCCTCCCTTGATGCTTGCTTGCTGCTTCTTCTTGTTATCCTCTCTCTTGTTCTCTCTTTCATTCTCTCCTTGGCTTTCCTTTTTCCCTTCTTGTGTGTTTGAAATGAAAGAAGAGGTGAGTCATGAGGAGATGAGGGATGAAGAGACTAGGTGAGGCATGAAGAGACTGCATGTCGGCTAAACTCAAGCTTCAGAACCGCAAAAAACGTAGGAAAGGAAAGGCGCAGTTTGAAAAGAAATGATTTAAGTATGGTTTGAATTTTGACATGTGCATCTATTTTTGCATGTATATGCGCGTCTATTGTTCAGATAGACGCGAGGATAGACACAAATATAGACGCGGAAATAGACGCGGATATAGACGCACATTTAGGCTTTATCATAATTTTTTGTTTTTAAGATAAGTTTTAATAGTGAATTCTTATCATAAGTTTTAATGTATTTATGATGATTTTTGTGTATTTAAAATTGAGATATTATGTAAACGTATGAATGACAAATATTTTAATTTGATATTGTCACGAATTAGGTTTAATCATGTCACGAATTAGGTTTAATCATGTCGTGCATGTTGATGAGTCAATGAGCACATCCTCAAGTGAGGATGAAACATTGCGTCTTCATAATCGAGATGTATGGCTACGACGATAAATTAAATGCATGTGTGATCGTTGTTGAGGGTGTATTTTTCGAGCACGTCGAATTGCAATGTCACACCTCAGCTTGTATGGAGAATGGGACCGAGAAAAATCACTAGTATTCATTATTTTTTTTTACCACTAAGATTGCTAGTCTATGTTATGGGAATTATATATCAATGTACATGAAACTAATCATTTGATCTATGAATATTCTTTACATTCAGTTCGTACTTCCTACTAGCATATCCCATTGTGTATCCAAAGATGTACGTGATATCATTTACAAGATGGGAGAGCTTGTGAGGTGTGTATACATTGTATTTTTTCATTATATATCTTTGAATTTCTACACAAAAATAAACAATTCTCAAATACATCTTGACATATACGTGAGCTCGAACGAAATTGATCCAAACACATTGCAAGATGTTCGAGTATTATTTGTTGAGGTGGTTTGTTTGGTGGAGGAAATTTTTCATTGATCCATTTTGACTACTCAATTACATTTACTCGTACATTTGATTGATGAGATTGCACTTTGTGGGGCAGTTCATGTAAGGTGGATGTTTTTTCTTGAGCGCTTCATGAAAACCTTGAAAGATTTTATGAGGCAAAAAGCACGGCCTGAGGGAAGCATGGCTGAGGGTTGGTTAGTGCAATCATCCCTTGTTTATATCTCTGAATATCTGACCGAAGTGGATCCCTCTCAACCACGACTATGGAAAGATGATGAAGACTTGAGGATAACCTCTATAGTACCTCAAGGAAAAGGAATGAGTAAAGTGCTAACAAAAGAAGAACTTCGTAAGTTAAATAGTTTTTGTGTGCTCAATAGTGATGTAATGAGCAAATGGGTGACACTTGTTAGAAATCAAGCTCACCGTCAGTGTGTCTTCATCTATGACCGACATCTATGACAGCTAGTGTGTACAACTGTCTACATGTAACTACATTAAATAAGTCGGGTTAGTAGTCAGTCAGTGACCTGACTAGAGTTAGTCAGTCTAGTCTACATTTACACTAGGTCACTTTATCTTATAGTGTGTGTGTGCTTTTCAGTTGAGTGTGTGGAAATGAAGGAATGAGCTTGAGAGCCTGAAGGCTCATGGATATGAAGTCTTTCCCTTTCTCTCTCTTCTCTCTTTGAACATGGTATCAGAGCTTCATCCATGAGGCTGTGGGAGAATGGGCATGACAACCTGCAGTGCAAAGGAGATGGAAGTAAGGAATGAGGAAGAAGCTGGACACTTGCAAATAAAGCCATAGTCAAAGGAAGGAATCAGCGTGGACTGCCTTCTAAAAATCGTGGACTGCATCCTGAGTCTGAAAATCGTGGACTGCCTCCTGAAACCTGTGTCTTGAAATCATGGACTGCAACCTGTGTCTGAAAATCGTGGACTGCCTCCTGAAAAATAGCAACCTGTATCTAAAAATCTGCGCCTACTGATCTAAATCGACAGCAACCTGTATCTGAAAATCTGCGCCTACTGATCTGAGTGGACAGCAACCTGTCAATCTTCAGTGGGGCACCTAGACAAGGTTCATAGAGCATGTATGCTTACTATTGAAGGTATTTGAAGTGTGCAAGAAGTAAATGCTTGTGTGGGAGCTCTGTTATGAGCTGGAGTGACATACACAGACCTGTAATCATTTCTGAACTACTGTAAACATGAATGGACAGCATGCATTCAGTCATTACTGACACACAGGAGCCTTGTACTACACTCAGAAGGCATCTTTGGAGCACAAGAATGTGTCAAAGCATGTATACATTGGATCAAATGTCTTGGAGCTGAGATCTCTTGCTCAGAATACTCAGATCTAAAAATCAATGACAGGCTGAAAACTGTCATAGACAGTCAATGACAGAATACTCAGATTTGAAAATCAATGACAGGCTGAAAACTCTCATACACAGTCAATGACAGAATATCAGATTTGAAAATCAATGACAGGCTGAAAACTGTCGTACATAGTCAATGACAGAATACTCAGATCTGAAAATCAATGACAGGCTGAAAACTGTCATACACAGTCAATGACAAGTACTGTGCATTACTGAAGCAATACAGGTCATCTTGGGGGTTCCATCATCTATGTGAACTGGCCTATACATACTGAATGCATGGAGAATTGAAGCAAGCAATGAGCATCATTGAAAACTGAATTTTGAAGCTGAAATAAATGCAGTTACACTGTCCTAGTTAATTACAAACAGCTCATGAGGTTTATGCCATTGGTCAATGAAGACAGGTTGTCTATGCCTACTCAGATGCTCATGTATTGAACTTGCCACTACAAAGGAAATGTATAACATGGTCAAAAGACATTTTGGAGCTGCTTGGAGCTTGGTATGCTGAATTCTAGTTGACTGCAACCTGAAACTGAATTTGTTGACACACTCAGTTTTGGACTTGAAATTGCTGCTGGTTACTCACAGTTTACAGTTTTCAAACTGCATGTATGTATCCTGGTAGTGAGGTTACATAAGCTTAAGCTGAAGCAAACACATATATGTATTGACAGTTATATATACAGTTGAGACCACTTGTTTGAGGGTTGTTTTGGGGTGTCAGTGGGCTGAAATACCCTGGTTTTTTCTGCAATTTAGTGCAGAAAACTATCATAAACTGTTACGAAGAACTTAGTCAGTCATACTTATTGGACTGCAGGAAGTCAGGCACTTGATAGACAGTCTATTGCATCATGGCTAATGCACATGGGACTGACAATATCACTCAGATAGTTGGAGAGAAGTTGGATAATAAGAACTTTACATTATGGAAATTCAGAATGAAAAACTTTCTGGTTGGCAGAGGTTATTGGGATTTATGTACACGAGATGAAGTTGGTCCTGAGTTGCCTGCACACAATCCAACAAATGAACAAAAAAGAGCCTCAGGCTATGGAATGAAAGAGCATGCAAGGTGCTGCATTGGTTTTCCTTATGTATATATGATACTATGGTAATTCAAATCAGTGGATGTGAGACTCCGAAGAATGCTTGGGACATACTGATGAAAAATTATGGAACCATGACACATGCAATAAAGATCCAGTTGAAACAGCAGTTCAACAACATATCTAGGAATGGCAAGAGCATCCAGACGTATACCACGGAGATTAAGACCATAGCTGATCAACTTGCTACTATTGGCTCAAGTGTATCAGAAGATGATATGATTGCTGTTGCTTTGAATGGCTTAGGCAAAGCATACAAAGCTTTTGACACTTCCATTTCTGTCAGAGAAGAGCCCCCTAGCTAGAAAGAGCTAGTTGCTTTGTTGCTGAATGAGGAAGTCAAACTTGCTTTGAATATAGGTTCTAGTGTATCTCAGAGTAGAGACACTGTGTTGTACTCTAGCCAGCATGGCAGAGGATCTAGAGGTCGTGGTTCATTTCGAGGTCGTGGTGACACTCATAATACTTATGGACAGCAGCAGCAATAGAGTAATTGGCATGGTGCAAATACACAAGGCCAGCGTGGATCTGGTGGGTTTAGAGGCAGGGGGAGATCACCCCGAGGTAGAGGTGGTGGTTCTGGTTCATGGCAGTCATCTGATCAGTCCAACAAGGACAAGGACTCCCATTATTGTGGCCGGTATGGGCATATTGCAAAGGATTGTTACAAGAAGCAAGGAGATATGAAGGCAAAGGGCAGACAGCATGGGCACTATGCATCTTCCAGTGGTGCTCATGATGAGTCAGTTGATAGACTCTTTGCCATGCAGCATGTGTCCAAGTCTGCATCAAGGCAGAACAGAGATGACAAGTGGTACATTAACTCTGGTGCGCCAAACCACATGACCCCACATGGAGAGTGGTTTGATGAGATGGTTGCAGGTACACATGGTCATGTATGTACTGGGGATGATACCCAACATGACATAAAGCATAAAGGGATTGTTTCATTGATGATGCCTGATGGCAAGCAGAAAGGCCTGCATGATGTCTTACATGTACCGACCATAACAAAGAATTTGTTGTCTGTGGGTCAAATGGCAGAATAGAATCTGCAAGTGAGGTTTAACAAGGATGGATGTTTCATTGAGGAGTATGGAAATGGTTGCAAGCTAATATCCAAGGGCAGAAGGGATGGCAGGATGTTTACTTTGGAAGCGACCATTCCTGAACTTAAAGCAGCCATGTTTGCACATGATGAGAGTGCCATTCGGGATGTAGGGATTTGGCACAAGTGGATTGGACATGTCAATGTACAAAAGCTGAAATCTATGCAGCAAAAAGAAGTAGTACTTGGATTACCTAAATTCAAGGATAATGATTTTGGTCATGTATGCCCTGCATGTCAGTTTGGAAAGCAGGCACGGTTTCCTTTCATGAGACATGTAAAAAACAGTACTAGGCCTTTACAGTTGGTACATTTTGATGTCTGGGGTCCTTCACATAATGGTTCCTTTGGCGGTGCACGATATTATGTCTCATTTATTGATGATTTCAGCAGGTACACTTGGCTTTATATCTTGAAACATAAGGATGATGTGTTTGATGCATTCAAAGACTTCAAGAAACATGCTGAAAATGAATTGGGATGTTACATATCATGTTTGAGATCAGATGGAGGAGGTGAATATGTCTCAAACTACTTTGACAGGTATCTTGCTAAACATGGGATTAGAAGACAGCTCACATGCAGTTATACACCGCAGCAAAACGGTGTTGCAGATAGGAAAAACAGGGTTTTGATGGAGTCAGCTAGAGCTATGCTGAATGAAAAATGTTTGCCAAATGGTTATTGGGCTGAAGCAGTGGTGACTGTTGTATATGTGCTGAATCGAACCCCTACAACAGGGATTCATGATGTCACTCCGTATGAACGGCTGTATGGTCATAAACCTGATATTTCACACTTGAAGGTATTTGGCAGCATTGCATATGTGCATATACCGGATGAGAAGAGGAAGAAATTGGATCCTAAGGCAGTGAAAAGTGTGTTTATTGGATATGCACAGGAACGGAAAGCTTATAAGTGTTATGTACCTTCTACGCATGAGACACTCATAAGCAGAGATGTGGTATTTGATGAGTTAGCATCTTGGTATGGGAATCCTGTTGCAGTGCCTACTGATGGCTCACCCAGTATGAGTCATGCTGAAAATACTCCTGTAGAGAGTACTTCCATGACTAGTCAGACAGGTGATGTATTATCTATAGTGAGTCCTTGGACAGGACGATTACGGAGTCGCACTACTGCATCCACTGACACGGATATGTCAGTGAGGGGGAGAATAGATAAGGGAAAAGAAAAGGTTTTTGAAGATATAACAGGTCCACTCACTGCAGGTTATGATTCATCTAGCAGTGACAGCTTAGATAGTGAATTCGGGATTCCGTACGTTATGACGCCAGGTGCTAGACAGAGCCGTTATGTGCCGCCTCATGAGAGGCAAGCTCACAGTGAGCCACAGCTCAAGAGATCAGAGAGGGTCAGACGACCTGTTGACATGCATACTTACACTGGATATTCAGCCCGTCATTATGCTTATATGACGAAAGTAACAGGATTTAGAGAACCAAGTAAGTTTGATGAGGCAGCTTCAGATGAGAATTGGTGTGCTGCTATGGGTGAGGAATATTCAGCTTTGGCTGAAAATTGTACATGGGATTTGGTACAATTTCTTGAGGGAAAAACACCTATTGGATGCAAGTGGGTATATAAGGTAAAATGTAAATCAGATGGATCATTGGAAAGATATAAGGCCAGGCTGGTTGCAAAAGGGTATGCGCAGCAGTATGGTCTTGATTATGAGGAGACTTTCAGTCTTGTAGCAAAGATGGCTACAGTTAGAACTGTGATTGCTTTGGCAGCAGCTAGAGGCTGGAAACTATGGCAGATGGATGTAAAGAATGCATTTCTCAATGGAGAATTACAGGAAGAGGTTTACATGGAACAGCCTGAAGGCTATGTACATCCAGAATTTCCAGCACATGTATGTTGGCTGAAAAAGGCATTATATGGGTTGAAACAGGCACCCAGAGCATGGAATGCTCGCATCAGCAGTTATTTACAGCAACATGGTTTCCGATTGGGAGATGCTGATCATAGTCTGTTTGCGAAGAAGACAGATGGTGGCTATGTTTTTCTAGTTGTCTATGTTGATGACTTAATCATTACAGGAGATGATGAAAATGGGATTGCAGAAATAAAGATATGTTTACAGGCTGAGTTTAAGGTCAAGGATCTTGGAGAGCTGAAATACTTTTTGGGGATTGAGGTTGTTTCTACACCTCAAGGCATATGGCTGCTACAGAAGCAGTATGCTCATGACATGTTACAGAAATATGGTATGGCTGATTGCAAGCCTATGGATACGCCTTTGGAGCAGAATGTCAAGCTGCAGATTGATGTTGGGACAGAGATTGAGAATGTTACTATGTACAGACAGATGGTAGGCAACTTGATCTATCTCATGATCACTAGACCTAACTTGAGTTATGCTGTGGGGCTGATCAGTCAATTCATGCAGAAGCCTCGCAAACCACACTTAGATGCAGTCAGAAGAATTCTGAGATATGTAAAGAGTACCACAGATCATGGGCTGTTTTATGCATATGGGAAAACCCTTGACTTGATGGGGTACACTAATGCTGACTGGGCTGGTTGCACATATGACAGGAGGTCAACTAGTGGCTATGCATTTGGATTGGGTAGTAGCATGATCAGTTGGCAGAGTAAGAAACAGCCTACAGTTGCATTGTCCAGTAAGGAAGCAGAGTATCGTGGTGCGACCTTAGCAGCCTGTGAAGCTAAGTGGTTACAGAAGTTACTAAATGACTTGGGAGTACACTTGGACATGAAAGTCAAGCTGTACTGTGACAATTTGAGCAGTGTTATGTTAGCAAGCAATCCTGTTTATCATGCAAGATCAAAACACATTGAGGTTCACTACCATTTCATCAGGCAAATGGTTTTAGCAGATCAGATTGACTTGGAGCATGTGAAGACTGAAGATCATGTAGAAGATATCTTTACCAAATCACTTGGTAAAGATAAGTTCATTCACTTTAGACAGCTACTTGGAGTGATGCAGATGATTTGAGTTTTTTTTTTTGAGCTTGAGGGGGAGTGTTAGAAATCAAGCTCACCGTCAGTGTGTCTTCATCTATGACCAACATCTATGACAGCTAGTGTGTACAGCTGTCTACATGTGACTACATTAAATAAGTCGGGTTAGTAGTCAGTTAGTGACCTGACTAGAGTTAGTCAGTCTAGTCTACATTTACACAAGGTCACTTTATCTTGTAGTGTGTGTGTGCTTTTTAGTTGAGTGTGTGGAAATGACTGAATGAGCTTGAGAGCCTGAAGGCTCATGGATATGGAGTCTTTCCCTTTCTCTCTCTTCTCTCTTTGAACAACACTATTTAATGAAGCGAAAGACAAGAATTTCGCACTAGATATGGACGTAACATCTCATTTCCAGATCATCTAAATGTGCTCCCACATCATATTGATATAGATTGGTTACATGAGGAAATGGAGAGAATGGAAAAAGAGGAGGAAATTAATATATCTCAAGAAGAGTGGGAATACGCACGAGGTTGCTTATCAAAGGTGAGACATACTATCAATTAATTTGTTTCTATAAGTTTTATTTTATATAAATAATTGACATGTTTGATCTTTTATCTTTTACTACTAGTGCACATTATTTAATGCACTTTGGTGTGAGGGTAAACATCTTCTAACTCAGCGTATAGATGAAAAGAGAAATACCCAAGATCGTGGTGTCCTTGCTCACTTCGAGGATGCCAATGGTACCATGGAAGGTTATTGTGGCTTGATCCAAGATATTCTGAAGCTTGACTTCAGACGATTCTTCATATATGTATTGGATGTGAAGTGGTTTAAAGAAGTGGTAACAAATGGTGAGCATTGCACAATCAGACGTCATCCAAGTGGTTTTGTAATCATTGACTCTACAAAATTTCACCAAAACAAGAATGACACATTAGTACTACCTCAACAATGCGAGCAAGTATATATGCAAAGGCTAATTTTTTTATATGTATACATGTGATACATATACACAATATAATAAGTACAAGTTTTTTGCTTTTGTTTTTCAAATACAGGTTGTGTATCATCCAATGGTAAACAATAACTGATGGTAGTATGTCATCCCTATATCTAATAGTTCAAAATCAATATATGGTAATATTACCGACATGGAGATAGCAGATGACAATCCAACAATTAATGATGATGTGCATGATGATACCATAATGGATTATATGCATGATATAGTATAAGATGAACCTCGCGAGGATGTTCAAGGAAACGTAGAAGAAGACAATAATGTGATTATCGATGATATTGATGAAGTTATTGAGCAATATAGCAACACATCTGATAGTGGGATAGACTTATTTGTTTCGTTACCTCTTGGTAATATAGACCTAGAAGTAGATAGTTTAGTAAGGGCTGATCTCATTGAAGATGAGATGGATCATTCACTGTAACATACTTAATTTGCTTCATGATTCAATGTGTATTCCTAATTCTATGGTTTTTATCATGCGCACACGTGCATACTCAAGAATCAATAGTCAAGTTTAAAGCTAAATTGAATTTTTCATAATAAAAAGGAAGTATTTTTTATCATCTTCAAGTAGAGAAATTACGAGATACATATTGCAATGCTTGCTACTAATTGTAAGGTTTCTGTCGCTTGTCGCTAATTACTTATATCAGGCTTGTCAAACTGGAGGAATTGCCATTCATTAGAGAGCAATGAAAAAGTAATTATTAACTCTATTTTTTTAATTCAATGATTCAATGTGTATTCTTAATTCTATGGTTTTTATCATGTGCACACGTGCATGCTCAAGAATAAATTTCAGGTAGTTAAATAATTATTAGCTTTGGTTTTTTAATTATGTGAATTGCAATTTTAGGTGGTTAAATAATTGTGCATCTATTGGCGCGTCTATATTGGTGTCTATTTGTACGAATATATAGACGCAAAATTCGCGTCTATTTACACGCACGTTTACACGCACTTATAGACGCAATGATAGACGTGCCCGACTTTGCGCGTCTAACATGCGCGTCTATGCCTCGTTTCTGTTGTAGTGTCCCGGGCGTCGAGAGGCTGCAAAACGTCGATGCGAGGAGGCAGAGTCTTCAAGAAGAGTAGAGATTGACGACCATGATAGTAGCCCTCATGAAATGCCCCATCAAGTCGTAGAGGATGAGATTTTGGACAACATGGTACACCATCTATTTTCGCAACTGGTTCAAGGAGAAGGTCGTTCTACGAAGCCAGATGATCCACTATATGTAGCATCATCTACTCCGTTGTATGAAGATTGTATGTACTCCGTTCTTCGTGCATCCCTCGAGATACTTGACTTGCAAACAATTTATGGATAGAGTAATGTCAGTTTGGATGCATTATTGAAGTAGGTATCAATTCAGTTTGGCTTATGAATCATAATATTAATTGTTCTATTTTGAAATCAGATAGAAATATATATTGGTGGTTTTTTAACTCACTTTTAAAAATATATGTAGGTTATTATCACAAATGCTTCCAAAAGGAAACAAATTGCCAACTAAGAGAGAGCAAGCAAGACATTACTTCACATCTCTGGGAGGCCTCGATTATGTCAAGATCCATGCATGTGTCAATGATTGTGTCTTATTTCGTGGGATTCATGAGTTCGCACGAGAGTGTCCTGTTTGTGGCGAATCAAGATACGAAGTGGAGATGAAGTCAATGGATGTGTCTCGTAAGGTTTTGCAACATTTTTCGATTGTTCCACATATAAAACTTATGTTCAAGTGTAAGTCCATTGAAAATCTCATGTCATGGCATGCTAGTCATCGTTCAAGTGATGGAAAATGGAGGATCCCTGTAGACACACCAGCATGGCAACATATCGATAATTTGTGGCCCGTTTTCAAAGAAGAGCCAAGAAATTTGTTAGGTATGGATGGAATCAATCCATTTGGCATCAAAAGCACATCATACAATGTATGGCCAGTGGTATTGGTGAACTATAATATTCCTCCATCCATGGCAATTAAAAAGGGACATGTAATGTTGTCCCTTCTTATTCCTGGAAAGCACAAGGTAAAAAACATGGATATTTACTTAGAGCCTTTGCTTGAAGAGTTAGAAATGTTATGGGAAGGTACTGAGGTGCAAGATACAAGTGCATCTGCATCCTCTAGAGATTTCACATTGAAGGCCATATTGTTGTGGACCATGCATGACTTTCCAGGATATGGAGAGTGTTCAGGTACATGTATATAACTCTATATTTGAAATTCAAGACTTGAATCAATTGCATTTTATTAATTCACTTGTTTTTTGAGGTTTAACCACGTCAGGATATCATGCATGTTCTATTTGCGATCCCTCTCTAGTTTCCTCTAGGCCGGCACGTGTAAAGAAGGTTATCTACGACAATCATAATCGATTCCTTCCTATTGACCATCCCAAATATGTTCTCCCTACTAATGGAATGACTCCACAATCTCTAACCATTCGAGATTGGAAGGAGAGATGGATTAATGCCGCCACCCTCCACTCGTAAGAAGTGCATTTCTCTCGATTGACTTTAAAGTATTTAGCATGATGAATTGTTTACATAATATATTGTTTGTTTATTAGGTTCTCTATATTTTTTCGTCTTCCGTACTAGAATGAACTCAAGATCAATCACCTGTTGGACCCCATGCACATATTCAAAGATGTTGTATCTACATTATGGGATCACTTGATAGGGGCTCGTGATTCAGTTAATGTAAGGGAGGATTTACGTAACATTGGTCGCATGAGATGAGCCTGGCCACGCATTCAACCCAGAGGAAAGATTGAGCTACCCCATGCACCTTGGATGTTGTCAAAGAACGAGGAAAAAATAGTGAAGGAACAAATATATAGCTTTCGAACACCCACAGGATATATGAGATGTCTCAAGGGAGCCTTCATAAAGAAAAAGAAAAGAGGTGTGGAGCAACTATCTGGTTTGAAGTCCCATGATTGGCACAAAATGATTCAAGTAAGGGTATCTCTAACCATGAATATAGTAATTAGTGGAGTAACTATGTGTAAACTTTAGGGTATGATGACCTTTTTTCTCAACTAATCATTTGATCTATGAATATTGTTTACATTCAGTTTGTACTTCCTACTAGCATATCCCATTGTGTATCCAAAGATGTACGTGATATCATTTACAAGATGGGAGAGCTTGTGAGGTGTGTATACATTGTATTTTTTCATTATATATCTTTGAATTTCTACACAAAAGCAAAACAATTCTCAAATACATCTTGACAGATACGTAAGCTCGAAGGAAATTGATCCAAACACATTGCAAGATGCTTGAGTATTATCTGTTGAGGTGGTTTGTTTGGTGGAGGAAATTTTTCCTTGATCCATTTTGACTACTCAATTACATTTACTCGTACATTTGATTGATGAGATCGCACTTTGTGGGGCAGTTCATGTAAGGTGGATGTTTTTTCTTGAGCGCTTCATGAAAACCTTGAAAGATTTTGTGAGGCAAAAAGCACGGCCTGAGGGAAGCATGGCTGAGGGTTGGTTAGTGCAATCATCCCTTGTTTATATCTCTGAATATCTTGCTGAAGTGGATCCCTCTCAACCACGACTATGGAAATATGATGAAGACTTGAGGATGACCTCTATAGTACCTCAAGGAAAAGGAATGAGTAAAGTGCTAACAAAAGAAGAACTTTGTAAGTTAAATAGTTTTTGTGTGCTCAATAGTGATGTAATGAGCAAATGGCTGACACTATATAATGAAGCAAGGACAAGAAGAAAAAGCGAAAGACAAGAATTTGACACTAGATATGGACGTAATGTCTCATTTCCAGATCATCTAAATGCGCTCCCACGTCATATTGATATAGATTGGTTACATGAGGAAATGGAGAGAATGGAAAAAGAGGAGGAAATTAATATATCTCAAGAAGAGTGGGAATACGCACAAGGTTGCTTATCAAAGGTGAGACATACTATCAATTAATTTGTTTCTATAAGTTTTATTTTATATAAATAATTGACATGTTTGATCTTTTATCTTTTACTACTAGTGCACATTATTCAATGCACTTTGGTGTGAGGGTAAACATCTTCGAACTCAACGTATAGATGAAAAGAGAAATACCCAAGATTGTGGTGTTCTTGCTCACTTCGAGGATGCCAATGGTACCATGGAAGGTTATTGTGGCTTGATCCAAGATATTCTGAAGCTTGACTTCAGACGATTCTTTATATATGTACTGGATGTGAAGTGGTTTAAAGAAGTGGTAAAAAATGGTAAGCATTGCACAATTAGACATCATCCAAGTGGTTTTGTAATCATTGACTCTACAAAATTTCACCAAAACAAGAATGACACATTAGTACTACCTCAACAATGTGAGCAGGTATATATGCAAATGCTATTTTTTTTATATGTATACATGTGATACATATACACAATATAATAAGTACAAGTAAGTTTTTTGCTTTTGTTTTTCAAATACAGGTTGTGTATCATCCAATGGTAAACAATAACCGATGGTGGTATGTCATCCCTATATCTAATCGTTCAAAACCAATATATGGTAATATTACCGACATGGAGATAACAGATGACAATCCAACAATTAATGATTATGTGCATGATGACACCATAATGGATGATATGCGTGATATAGTACAAGATGAACCTCGCGAGGATGTTCAAGGAAATGCAAAAAAAGACAATAATGTGATTGTCGATGATATTGATGAAGTTATTGAGCAATATAGCAACACATTTGATAGTGGGATAGACTTATTTGTTTCGTTACCTCTTAGTAACATAGACCTAGAAGTAGATAGTTTAGCAAGGGCTGATCTCATTGAAGATGAGATGGATCATTCACTGTAACATACTTAACTTGCTTAATGATTCAATGTGTATTCCTAATTCTATGGTTTTTATCATGTGCACACGTGCATACTCAAGAATCAATAGTCAAGTTTAAAGCTAAATTGAAATTTCCATAATAAAAAGGAAGTATTTTTTATCATCTTCAAGTAGAGAAATTGCGAGATACATATTGCAATGCTTGCTACTAATTGTAAGGTTTCTGTCGCTTGCCGCTAATTACTTATATCAGGCTTGTCAAACTGGAGGAACTGCCATTCATTTGAGAGCAATGAAAAAGTAATTATTAACTCTATTTTTTTAATTCAATGATTCAATGTGTATTCTTAATTCTATGGTTTTTATCATGTGCACACGTGCATGCTCAAGAATCAATTTCAGGTGGTTAAATAATTATTAACTTTGGTTTTTTAATTATGTGAATTGCAATTTTAGGTGGTTAAATAATTGTGCGTCTGCTGGCGCATCTATATTGGCGTCTATTTGCATGGATATATAGATGCAAAATTTGCGTCTATTTACACGCACGTTTACACGTACTTATAGACATAATGATAGACGCGCTCGACTTTGCGCGTCTAACGTGCGCGTCTATGCCTCATTTCTGTTATAGTGTATGTAAAGTACATTTCACACATCAATTGGAAGGCCCTCTATGCCCTTCACTTGGCTATAAGATGTCTACTATATACATGTCACACACTACGCTATATTTTGTCTAAGGAGCTATAATCATCATTCCCTTCCTGCTCAGTACCCTCTTCATTGTCCTTCTCTTGTGTATGCCCCCACCACCTCCCTTTGGCTCCTTTCTCGTGCCTCATTTCCTTGTCCCTATAGATGTGGAAAAAAATTTAACAACAAAAAAGTAGTGCCAATGCATACAAAGAAGGAAATACATTTTAGAAATGATCTAATTATCATGATGTTGCACCAAATCTACTTTGTAATAAGGCCCTCTTTGTAAAAGTGTGTTTATGTATCATGCCTACTATGATGACACGTATCAATTGTGTCATCATTAGTGGGAATTCATCCCATAATCTTAAACTACAAAACAAAAATACCATCAGTATTATAAAAAATCAATCACAATATTAAAGCATATATAAATGTAATATAATATTTAGATACTTGTAAACTTAGCCTTGCATGTGTAGACCTCATGATTCCAAATGTGATGATCCATACCATTCCATATGGATTCACCTTGGCTTTCTTTGCTATGGGTTGAAGATTCTCTTAGATTTGCTCAATGCCCCACCCTCGTAAGGTGCCATCAATGATCCATGGTGCTCCATGTTGTAAGGCCCCCATCATGAGGAGAAGCCATGTGTGAGCATAGACATTGGTTGGGTCCTGATGACTTGTATGTCAGATGAGGTCTAAGTGATCATATGGCAAAAAGATTACCTTTATGAATCTAGCCTTTGGGTTAGATAGAGTAGTTATGTTGGTAGCAACTTGAGGCACAACACATCAACAAAGGTCTGAGGAGGGAAGCACCCTTGGCTTGACAATATTTCCTAACCGACTAAGGAAGGTTCATAATATGGTCAAATAGGCTGAGTAGACTACCTTCTGAGACTATAAAAGAAATATCTCTCCTAATCCATCGTCAATCTATCTTTCACCCATTTAGAGCTCTGCTAGCTACCCTAAAGCTCTTCGCCTATTATGTGTCTAAATCACCATCTAAGCTTCATACTAGAATCCCACGGGTGAATAGAGCAATCTTTGTATCAATGCATTTGAAATTCAAGCAGCTTCTATTCTTTGCATATTTGTTGTGTGTTCTCTACTTCTTGCTTAGATCCTGTCCCTGTTGTGTCGTGTAATTTCTATATGGTATTAGAGCCCAAGGGGCTCTCAGAAGTGAAGAGTACATTGTCACACAATCTAATATGCACGAGGGTTTGTGGAAGTCGCTCGCTGCAGGGACACTAAGCAAGATGGGAATTTCAAGCACAAATCCAAGAAAAATTACAAATCCAAAATTTTATCAGGAAAGTTACAAGGAATACATACCAAACTAGGTGTTCATACATCAAACATGAAGAGAAATATGGTCAGTTGTTTGGATGTCAATATCGATATGATAAAGAATACTTATACATGGCATGATAGCTCCATATCTTTCACAATTTTAAGTAGCTTCTGGCATCTTTGTTCCCGTGTAAGAGGAACAACATGGCATTGTGATAGCAAAAGGAAGTAAAAGATCTTAGCCATTCATAAGGAATAATAAAAGTTCACACAAAAGAGTTAAAATATGAGCTCATATGACTAGAATACTATCGTTTTCAGGATAGTATGATTACAACATCTCAGTCCAAATGATAAACTCAAGTATCAACACCTTGATCTCAAATAGTACATGCTAAAATCAGAGCCGTCCAACGAACTATTTGCATGACCAGGAAAGTAGAATATGGTGAGTCTCATTAAGGGCACTTGCGGATGACAGGAGAGTACTCGAGAACTCCACCCCTTTGTGAGCTTGGATGGCTTGAGGGAGAGCCCTGGCTTTGCGACATGCTTTAAGGATGGAGAGTGAAGCATCTCTCTTTTTGTTTTGTGTGTGTTCCTATGTTGATAGTTGCATCCAAACGATGCACTGAGAATCTTCGTGGTTGAGAAATGGTATATTGCAAAGCGTCATCTGCTCTTCAACACCCGATAGGAATCTTAGCTCTCGTTCTCCTTTTTCTTCAGGTAATGCCTTCTCAGTTGGTTGGAGTTTCTCAACGGCAACAAGTACGTAGGAAGGTTGTCGCTCTTCTTCTTTTGCGCCACCTTTCAATCTCCCTCAGCTTTTGCAACAGCGCCATTGGAAGAATCTCGTGCATGCAGTGCTATGGCAAATCTCTTATAATGGCCTGGTACTCGGTATTTATCTTGCAAGATTTTTGAATTCTCAAACTCTCAGAATTTGGGGCCAAGGGCACTCGGCATGACAACTTGCAAAGAGGTCAAAAGTTTGTCTGAAAGACTTGATGCTGAGCTTCTTGATGGTCTACGGCTCCACCTTCATCAATAGTATAATTATCACTTTTTCTGACACGCGTCATCACCTTCTTATTCATCCTATGCTTTGTCTTCGTCTTCAGCTTCATTGCAGCCTTCTGGTCGCAGCAACGTTTGCATTTTCACTCCTCCTCGTCATGTTCGTTGACGATCCTGTTGGCAATATGTTTGCCCCGCTGCCTCTTATACTTTTCTGCCACCTCAAAATAACTGCAGAGAAAGCAATCAATGAAAGCGTCATTGTTAATACTAGCACCCTTAATATTTTCTTTGGTTGGCATCAGCGCTTACGTTGCTGAGCTGCCGTCACAATCTCACCAAAAAGAGAAACTATATTAGCATCATGTAAATCAAACGACTACTCTAACACACACAGCACTTCATAGCAAATGTTTCAATCACAAATTCACAAAATCCTAGAACCTTTTCCTCCTCTTTACGGGTTCCAAACCAATCTTTGGTAAGAGAGACAAAAATCTAAACACAAACCTTTCTAACAAGAACATCTTTGTGCCCACATGATGCAACCAAAACAGACTAGATAATGTCATTTAAAATGGGGCTCCCTTTGGGTAGTAAGGACTGATGAGAAGTCATTCACAACAATAGCTTGCAGAAATGTAAAGTAGACTCGTTGAAGTTCTTGTAATGCCTGCACTTCCTCAGTATGGGCCCGAGGACCCTCTGGAAAGATTTCTTTAAGTAATATACAGTGAATTTTTCCAACAATGAAAGGAAAAAGCTCATGTACAAGGTCCATGATGTTGACTTTGAGCTTGCTCATGAGTTGATTAATAAGAACCAGGACATCCACCATCTCCCTTGGCTCACTCTCAATCAAGAGCTGCTAAAAAGCGGCCGACAAAAATGAAAACACCACACTACCAAGTGTTTCAACCATTCGATGAAGAAAAGATAATATATCATTGCTTCTTAAGGCCTTGTTCTTTGGGAACACCTTCAATACTCAAAGAAGAACATCCAATGCCAGCTTGAATAAAATACCAATTCTTGGACGAGTAGTAGTGGCAAGTTGTTCACCAAATCCCTTGCTCAAAGTCTTGATTGCTACAATAACTTGCTGTAGAGCTACTACATTACCAAGAGGTTCAACAGAGGGATCCTCCCCCCTATCCACTTGGCTACAGAGTGGCACCAGAAGAGTTGACAATAACTCTGTTTGCTTATCCTCTAGCAGATCCTCCATTCCAAGGAGTAAACCAATTGCCTCAAATCAAATACATGACTTTCATCTTCAAAGCTTGTTGTTTGTGTTCTTCTAGAAAGTATTTCCCCAGTGGTGAAGGTAATCAAAATATCTTGCAAGCTCTTTGAGCACCAAGGTTGTGATGTGGCCTCGGGGAAGTTACTATATGTATATCCTCTACATCAAGTGCGTTTAAGGCCTATTTATAAATATCTTTATCTGTAAAAATTTTCTTGAATAGAAAATAACCCTTTTCTATTCAATTTGTAAATTATCCCTTTATATTATATCTTTTTGTATGTAAAACATGTATAAAAATGGTATTTTAAAAATACATTATTTTGAACCCACATGATGCACACATATATTCATGAGTAACTTACCTGAGGTTGTCGCATAAGGAAAGTCCAAAACCAAGTTGGTCTTTTCCTTGGATCCTTGAGGCTTCAAAACAATTACATGCTTTTCCATGCAATGTGCCCTTTCAAGAATATGTTTTGGAAAATAACTTTGTGCCCAATCACTCATGTAGTTTGCAAATTAGAATCCATTCTATGCAATCAATTGAGCGATGCTTACAAAAAAATTGTGAATGCATTGAAGAAATTGTGCCTAGCCTAACTATAAGTGCTCGTGCGTCATGCAAACACAAAAGATACACATGATGGAAAATTAAATTCCTAATGACGGTGACTAATGTGATCAATTTCTGGGTGAAAAAATCTACCCTCAGATTTGCAGTGGTGGACACGCAATGTCACGACAATGTGAGAGGCAAGGGCTTCAATAGGGAAGATGAGAAATGTACTTTGTTTCATCAAGTAGTGGTATTGGTGCGTTAGACATTGAGGATTTGTCTACCAACCTTTAGCAAAGGAAAGTTAGATGGTACAAACTACACTTTGTGAAAGTTTAAAATCACAACTATATTTGATTCTTATGAGCGTCTTGAGATATTGCTAGGGACTAACCCAAAACCAAATCCATCCTCGACCCATCAAAACACCATATTGGAGAATATGGGAATTTCCCATAAGTTTGGGACATGTGGTCAAATCTTAGGATTTGTCATAACTTGAATATTATAACTCCAAATCAAACGCTCTATAGCTCAATAGATTCCATTTTTCAAGCACTTTTCAATGATAGGTCACATCATATGGTTTTAAGAATCTTATGGGCATGTTATCCAGGTGCCACCTTTTTAGTATTCAAAAAATGGAAATTGAAAGATTCCCAAACACACTAATGTTGTGTTTCAAAATCGAATGTTATGATTCCTCCAAATGAAAATATTCTACAAGATTGGACACAAGGAAACACAGATGCATTATGTCCCTTAGTTATAAGCTATTCTGATAATGTTTTGACCTTGATTCAGCATACAACCAATCAAAGGCTTGGAACATACTAAGGAATCAATACAAAACATGAAATTAAAAAATGATTTAGAACTTGGAGAATCAACTAGCAATAGAGAAGTTTGTCGAATGAGAGACAAGTAAAGCATTTATTACTTAGGTCAAGAATCTGTGCAACCAGATGGTTGGCGCTGGAGTACAAAAGACTAGTGAGAGGCCAGCTTAGAGGTATCTTCAGATTTATCCACCAAAGTTTGATGTATTAGTAAGTTCCTTGGAAATTTAGGTGAGACTCCAAGTTTTGACATTTAAAGAATTTTGTGCACTGCTAATGGAGGAGTTTCAGCATAAAGCTTGAGAAGGTAGCAGTAGTGAAGATGCTACATTCTCCGCCAATGTGAAAGGCAAAGGTAGTTCCTCTATGAATGGTCATAAGAAGAGGAAGGGTGGTAATAAAAAGTCTTAAGGATAGTATTTCTACTGCAAAAAGAAAGGACATGCAATTGCAAATTGTTGTATTAAGAAGGCAGATGAAAAGAAAGCCACCATAAAGACTAAAGGAAAGGAGACAATCAATATGGTTGAAGCAAAGTTGGAGTTATTCATGGTGACCATTGAGGAAGTCTGTTCCTCAACGTAAGAAATATCTATCACCACTGACTCATGGATATTAGATAGTGACGCCTCTTATCACATGACCAATAAGTAAGGTCTATATAGTTCTATAAAGTCTGTTGGGAATGATATAAAATTCCCTATTGAGGGTATAGGTATTATTTTCTTTGTTACTGAAAATGGTGAACTTAAAAACCTTTCAAATGTATTGTATATTCCAGAGATTAAGAGAAACCTGCTATATCAGTTGCTTCTATAACTAATCTTGGCCATCATGTAAGATTCACTAAGACAAATGTAGAAAACATCAACAATATTGGCAAAGTTGTTAGCAAAGGGGAAAGAAGGAACAACCTCTATGAGGTAAGTGCTCTTATAGCCATCACTGGTATGGGCACAAGTAAACTTTGGCATGAAATATTTAGTCACATTGATTTTGCTACGTTAAAGGAGATGTATAAGTAAGATATAGTTTCTCACCCACTTGCAATAAAACTAAAATGAAGGAACCATGTGAAGCTTGTATGATGGATAATCAATAGACAAAGGCATTTCCACAAGAAAGCAAGAATAGAGCAAATGCTCCTCTAGAGTTGGTGCATGTTGAGTTGTGGAGTAAAATGACTACACAAGCCTTAGGAGGATCTTCTCATTTTATGTTGATCATTGATAACTAGAGTAGAAAGATGTGGGTATACTTCATTTTTAATAAGGCTCAAGTTTTTGGTAAGTTTAAAGAATGGCTAAAACTTATTGAGAATGAAACAAGATAAATTGTGAAGAAGTTTTGAACAAATGGTGGTGGTAAGTTCAACTCATTGGAGTTTGAAGACTTTTGCAAAAGCAAAGAATTAAGTTTCAATTGATGACATCTCATACACGTCAGCAAAATGGCATTGTTAAATACCAAAATCAAACTATTGTGGAAATGGCAAGGTGCATGCTTAAGGGCAAGGGATTGCATCACTACTTTTGGGTAGAAGCTTTTAATACTACAATCTACATTTTGAGTCGGAGTTATATAAAATTCATCATGAGGCCTATTCTAGTAAGAAACCATTTGCCTCACTTTTAAAATTTTGGATGTGAATGTTATGCACACGTTCCAAAATATAAGAGAAACAAGTTAAATCCAAAAAGCATAAAATGTATCTTCTTAGGTTATAGTGATGAGTAAAAGACTTACAAATTGTATGATCAAGAGACAAAGAAGATTATAGCAAGTTATGATATGGTGTTCAAGGAGCAGCCACATATAATGGAGGAGGAGAAAATTAATTTCTTCCACTTTATCATCCTATGAAGTAGTCCACTATGAACCTATCCCAAGAGTTGTCTCTACCCTCAAGGAAGAGGAAGCATCATCTTTGAATGATGAAGAAAAAGTTCACCAACTTGCAACCATACCACCAGAAAGGCCATAGCTGCGATGGGTGAAGCAACTCTATAATCACAATAATCCTATGCCTATCAAAGTTGAGAACAAGGCCAATGGACCAAGGAGGCCTCTAAAAATAGAGGAACAAAGAAATACTTCTCCTCACATAGTCAATATGGCCTTGATGGGTGGCTAAGATCATAGACAAGTAAAGGAGCCAATAGACTTGGAAGAAGCACTTATCCATTTAGCATGGAGAGCAGCTATGCAAGCTACTAGGTATGACAACATAATGAAGAATGATACTTGGGAGTTAGTGGATTAGCTAGAAAAGAGAAAGATTATTGGCACCAAGTGGGTCTAGAAGGTAAAGTACAAGGCTGATGGTAGCTTAGAAATGTACAAAGTGAGACTAGTTGCACATGGATTTTCATAGGTTAAAGGACTTGATTTTCATGAATCATTTGCTCCAACTACTGGAATGACCACTATTCACACAATACTTGCAGTGGCTGCTCATAAAAGTCGCAAGTTTACCAAATGGATGTTAAATTGGCATTCTTGAATGGAGACTCCAAGGAGAAGGTGTACATGGCTTAGCCACTGGGATTTGAGGCCTCCCATTCTAAGAACAAATTTGTAAGTTGAAGAAGGTATTGTATGGGCTAAAACAAGCCCCTAAACCACAGTACTAGTGGATAGATAAATTATTTTTAGGCTTGAATTTCAAAAGATATACCTTAGATATGATAACTTGTATGTTTACAAGAATAGTGAAAATTTTATAGTGATATTCCTACATGTGGATGGCCTTGTTATTACAAGTGACTATGAAGATATGATCCATCCTACTCCAAAAGTTTTAGGCTTTACAATGATAGACTTGGGCTTGTTGCACTATTGTTTGGGAATTGAAGTCTAATAAGAGCTTGGGAAAAATCTTCATCTCTCAAAATAAGTATGCATGGGAGATCTTAAAAGCCTTTATCATGACCAAGTGTAAGTAGATATCTATACCTATATATGTCAATGTGAAGTTATCCATTGAGCATACATCTATACTAGGAGACATTGGGAGGTACAAGAGATTGGTTGGCAACCCCATTTACCCGTGTAACACCTGGTCATATATTAGTTTTGTTGTTGGTGTTTTGAGTAGGTTCAATCGAACAAACTCCAAGAAAGTCATTGGAAAGCTAAGATGTGAGTGCCCAAATACTTGAAGGGAACTCTTGATTATGGTATCACATATAGTTTTGAAAGTTCTCTTAGCAGAAACTATGACTCAAATTGGGCAAGTAACTAGGGCAAGTAACAATGATTCTAGGAAATTAGTATCTAGATATTCTTTCTCTTTAGATTCATGAATATTCTCTTGGATAAGTAAGAAGCAACCGATTGTGGTATCGTCTTCTATTAAAGCAGAGTACAAGGTAGCTTATTTTCTTACATGTAAAGTAGGATGGTTAAGGAGGACCCTAGGGCATATGGGAGTATAAGATGAAGATCCAACAATGCCAAGATGGGACAATCAGAGTTGTATTGCCATTTCCAAAAATCCAAATTTTCATGCATTGTACACAAAACACATTGAGATCCGGTATTACTATATGTCTGACTTGATCAAGGATGGGATAGTAAGCTAGTCTACTATCCAACGAAGGAGAATGGAGCTGATATCTTCACCAAAGATCTTACAAAGGATCTCCTTTGAAATCATCTTCAGACACTCGACATTGTACTGAGGATGTAGTTCACTTGTAGGTGAACATTGGGGGGATATTAGATATGCTCAATGCCCCACCCTCATAAGGTGCCACCAATGATCCATGGTGCTCTCAGTTGTAAGGCCCCCATCATGAGGAGAAACCATGTGTCAACATGGTTGGTTGGGTCCTGACTTGTATGTCACATGAGGTTTGAAAAGTGATTGAATCGCAAAAAGTGACCTTTGTGGATCTAGCCTTTAGGTTAGATAGAGTAGTTATGGCGGGTATGAGAGTTATCAAGGACCCCTATTTTGGGATCCTTGTCGTTGACGCTCCTTGCTTGATTCTATCCTGCGCTTGGCGCGTTTGTCTATATCTTGGGTCCTCTCCTATTGGTGGGTTTTTTGAGCGATTTATCTAAGTGAGTTCGTTTAAATACTGAATACAATTCTCAACTTATGGTCACTCGTGAGTGTGTTTTTCCTCGTGCACTTGTGCTCAATCAGGCTTTCAGCTTTCCTAAGTGTACTTCAAGTGCGGAAATTCAACATGAGTGCTGCAAGCAATTTTTCAGCATCTTACTCACTCTCGCTCGTTTCGGGCCTGATAGGCTTTGTTACTCAAGTCATGGCAGTTCTAATGGGTTCTAGGGTCTGCGCTGCTTCTCGTTTTTCACTAGGGGGTAGGTTGCTGGGGAATGCTCCAGCGTGTCCCTTGGTTTTGACTCCTACGTCGGAGACTGCCTACAAGGTGTTAGCCACGTCGTCTTGGAGTGGGTTGCGCTTCCAGTTGCTCGTGGGGGTCAAGTTTTGATGTCTTCCCCCTTTTTTTTTTTCGACTCTGGGAATCGGACATCCGATTTACCAGTGGTCCGATTCTGGGAATCGGACCAGGTGGTTAGGGTTGAGTGGAAGTCTTAGAGTTTGAGTGTCCGATTCTCAAAAATCGGACGTGCAAGTGTTCAATGAATCGGACAAGGGTGGTCCGATTCTGGGCTGGTCCGATTTTGGGTGGTCCGATTATGGGCGGGTCTGATTCTGGGAATTGGACCGAGCAAGTGGTCCGATTGCTGACGTGTCCTAATTCGTCCGATTGGACAGGGTGGGTCCGAGTCCAAGCGTCTGAGTCTCCGAGCGTCCGAATCGGACGGATCGGTCCGATCAGACGGGCTGTCCAAATCAGACGGGCTGTTCGAGTGACCGAATCGGACGGATTGGTTCGATTGGACAGGCTGTCCGAGTGTCGGAATCGGATGGGTTGTCCGAGTGTCCAAATCGGATGGATTGGTCCGATCGGACGGGCTATCCGAGTGTCCGAATCGGACGGGTTGTCCGAGTGTCCGATTCTGGGAATCGGACTCTGGGTCAAACGTACGATTCCGCCGGCCCGACGAACTTGTGAGCATGGATTCGCCCAAAGATCTCCAAATATCTATTACTATTGACCACAAAATTCACCAGCAATGGAGTTGGAGTGGTGAGGGAGAGATCGGTGTACCTGGGGATCGCCGAATGCAATGTCACTCCGTGCCCTGGTCCATCGAACGATCGCCAAGCTCGCTCTCTCTCTCTCTCTCACAACTGGTTGCAAATGAGGATTCTCTTGCCCTTCCAGAACTTATACCCTGTTGGTCCTTTTCTAAACACTACAGATCACTCTCCTAGCATTTCCTACACATTTACATGCGCATTTCCTCCATTTTCGCCCTGTTTTCCCCGATTTTCTCCCTGTTTCAGAGCAGCAACCCTCTACCTCTAGGGTGTGATTTCCTACTGTTAACCTACCCTAAACACAACATAAATCGAAAGCAAAACATTGAACTAATTTCTCCATGTTTTCCAATCATCAAACAACCAGAATATCCCAAAATACTTACATGTTCTAGAGATCGAAAACACCCAACTTCTTACCTATCTCAAGCTCCGTTTCGGGGATGAATACCCTACTTCCATGCTCGATATGAGGTGCGCAAGTGCTCAAGCTTGAATCCGTTGGTCCCGGCAATGGAACCAAAATGTGGGAACTTTCGCTCAACCGCCAAGACCCGCGGACCGCTTATTGTTTCAAGCGTTTCAAGAAAGCTCTAATGGCTATCTCTCACCTAACCGACACGCCGTCAATCCTACGAGTGCTGTGAGTTTACCTTGATGCCCGATCGAGTACCCTCCTCTCTCTTGCACTCCGGTAGCTCCACGACTCTTGATGCTAGCTCAAGCATCCTCAAGCCTCCTCCATCTCCAAGCTCCATCCTCCATAGCAGCGCGCGCAAGAGAAGAAAAGATAAGAGAAGGGAAGAAGAGGAGAGGAGATGGTGAAGAGGTTCACCCTCTTGATCCCTCACTCTCACACACACTCACTCCCTCACACTCTCACACTCCCTCTCTCAAGAGCACACACAAGCAAGGAGGAGAGAAGAAGAGAGGAAGAAGAAGACTCTTTTTGCCACACACCAAAGAATGAGCTTCTCATTCACTTTTCAACTTTATATACATGCCCTAATTTCCATGGGCGGTCATCCCCCTTTTTTACATGGCCGGCCATTAGCCTAGGCCCCTTTTCTCATTGTCCTTCTATCTTCCTAGCTTCTTTTCCATCGCCTGTCTATATTTACAAATTGCACGGGTGAGAGTTCGGCGCTCTTTTACAAGATTTCAGGGTGCGCCTTTTTATTTTAAAATGCGCATTTTCTCCTTTTGCATTTGCCTTGGACTTTTAAGGTTGCCCTTGCACTTTTGGTCTTCTTTCCTCTTCTTTCTTCAGTCGGGCTACCTTTTTTTGTTTTTCGCCTTTGCCCTGCGTCTCTCCCACTTTCTTTTGCTTTCTTCGTGTTGGGGTTAACATGGACCATACAAGATCCTTAAGTGCCTAGGACCTAATGCCTATAGACTGCAACTCCCAGAGAACCTAAAGGTTCATAATGTATTGCATATGATCAGGCTATTGAAGAAGTATGTATCGAATCGTAACCATGTACTTGATGACCAACAAGTTGTAATACCTAGTCAAGGAGTCCTTGAACTAAGGCCTAACAGGATCTTAAATGTTAGGGAGTAACAACTGAGATCCAGAACCTTGAGAGAATGCCTCGTCCAGTGGAAAGATTATCCCGAGGAGGATGCCACTTGGATAGATGAAAGCACTCTTAACCATCACTATCCCCAATTTATCTCTAGATGAGGACATCTTGATTCCTCCAAGGGGGAGAGAATGTAACATTCCCGAATCTAAAACACACATTGTTTATATGAATCTCTTCTTAGGAGGCCAAAAGGTTAAGATAATGGCAATTTTTTTAAATTCCCCTTCTCCACCCAGTCGATTGTCGTGCTGGAGGGGAGGGGAATAGCATGTATGAATAAGCTCCTTGATGGAGCTTGCAAGGGGGAGAACCCCATACATAATGATGCGTGGGGGAGGGAGGATCCCCTGCCCTCACCTATTTAGTCTGTGCCATGGGGAAGAACCTACGGGTTTAGGCTGTAAATTGAGAGGATATACACTGCTGTCAAGAGGGAGGAGCCAAGACGCTGCGCTGCCGTGAGCTGGGAGAGGGTGGTCGTGAAGGTGACAAAGGAGGAGACGACTCTGCTCACACTACCGCCCAGAGTGAAGGGAGGAGCCATAAAATGCCGCCTGAGGGCCAAGTGCCGCTGCCTCTATCAGCCGCCATCATACGCCACTGCCTACACGTACTGGCCACCATCCTCAGTCTTGCCACGTGCTAGTCTCAAGAAGAGTGGGAATATACACGCAAAAATAGACGCGCTTATACACGCAAAAATAGACGCACACATCAAAATTCAAATCATACTTAAATCATTTCTTTTCAAACTATGCCTTTCCTTTCTTACGTTTTTTGCAGTTCTAAAGCTTGAGTTTAGCCGACATGCAGTCTTTTCATGCCTCACCTAGTCTCTTCATGCTTCACCTCCTCATGACTCACCTCTTCTTTCATTTCAAACACATAAGAAGGGAAAAAGGAAACTCAAGGAGAGGAAGAAAGAGAGAACAAGAGAGAGGAGAACAAGAAGAAGCAGCAAGCAAGTAAGCAAGCATCAAGGGAGGGTAACATACCAAGGAGAGGAAGAAGGAGAAGGAAGAAGCGCCACCACCCGCCACACCAAACACCCAAGGTGAGTCTCTCTCTCTCTCTCTCTCTCTCTGTGTGTGTTTCTCTCTTCCTCTCTCTGCTCTGTCTGTGTATTTAGGATTTGTGATTCCATTATGTATTGCATTTTGTAAATCAATAATGGCAGTCGTTTGCTAAAATCAGCCAACCGAGCATGTCTGATAGCGCGTCTACATCTCAGTGTAGACGCAGAGATTTTGTAGATGCGAAAATAGATGCGTTAATAAATGCGCCCGACATTTTTTTTCACAATTCAAATATTGCGTCTACAAGCGCGTCTATGGAGCCTTTTTGTTGTAGTGAGAGAGCTCAAGAGCGAGGCATGGCAGCATGCCATGCTGTTCATGCCACGGAGGACATGGCACACCCTCCCTCCTCAGAAATCTCGCTCCGCAATGACACGGCACACACACCCCACTGCACACAACCCCCTCCCGCGACATGGAACCACCCACCCCCCGGCGGACCTCCTCGAAACCACCACCCCCCCGACATGGCACCACCCAATCCCCCCGCGACATGGCACACGCTCCCTCCTCAGAAATCCCCGCTCCAACAACCCGCCCACACAACATGGCACACCCTCCCTCCTCGGAAAACCCCGCTCCACCGAACCCCCCCACAACATGGCACACCCTCCGCTCCCAAAAAACCTTGCATTGTGAGAAGGGGGTATCACATGAAAGCGAGGCAAAGGGAGGGACCATGCACGACGTAGGCAAAGACAATCGCAACGAGGAGAGGAGGCACCGCGTCATGGTAAGGCGAGGGGGTTTCCTACCACGATGTTAGCGTTGGAGAGTCAAGATCTGATCCGAGGGGATTTCCATGCTATGGTCGAAACAAGCATGCAAAAGGGTGCAGCACGAGGACTTCCCGGGAGGTCACCCATCCCAGTACTGTTCTGGCCCAAGCGCGCTTAACTGCGGAGTTCTGATGGGATCCGGTGTATTAGCGTTAGTATGACCACACCACGAACACAAAGGAATTCCAAAGAGCTCTTGTTATATACTCACAAAGTGGCACGATATAAAGTCCATTCAACACTCTATTTCCATGGAATCCTATCAGAGGCCTTTAAAAAGCCTCGTCAAGCCCTTTTTCCCTCTTGGATTTCCTACAGTCTACCAATTAGCCCAAGCACTAAACCCCTTCCCGTGTAGACAATTTGCACCCCGAAGCTTCTATGAAAGGAAGGAGAAATTAATAAGTTCCATTTCTAAGGTTCGTTTTCTGAAGAATGGTGGAACCACAAAGGGAGTTTCATGTGCAAAGGAGACGGCCAACATCATAAATCTGCATCCAAGACGATAAGGCCGCATTCATGATGGCTTCTAAAAAAGCACAATGCGCAACCGCAAGAAGATCGTCTCCTAACATCCATGTGGACATTTCACCACAAGTCCAGGTTTTTTCTTCCTAATTTTTGATTTACGTCATTATAATCCAATCGTGCATGGATCATTTTTGGAGATAGGATGCATCTTTCGATTTAAATACTTTGGCTAATTTAAAGGAAAGAGCTCACGATGGAAGAATTCAGTCATTAGTATTTTCAATAAAATGAACAAAATAAGGTAAGCATAAGATTTCTATGCATTTCTAGCAAGTGGTTTTTATGCATTCCAAATAAATGAAAATAGATGAATTAATGCCCATCTTTACAAAATAGAATTATGATAGTACACTCTAGCATGGTAGGAATGATCTGCATATCGCATTATTGAGCATCTTTTTTTAAAATGATTCTTACAGAAAGTTGCTAGCAACCGTAGAAAATTGCTAGGGCTGCATGAAGAAGATTTAACTCTAGGCAAGTGGCCTAAAAAACTTAGATCAACGAAAGGGTGTGTAAGTTCAGCATACGACAAATTCATAAAATCCTAAAGCTTAGTAGCACGAATCTTGTTTGCATATTATAGGATGATCAATTGGAATTATGCCTATGCTTTGATCTTAATCCAAAAGGTTAGGGTTTGTAAATCAACTTATACGCAGACAATGAATCATGTTCAAGACCAGACAAGTTAAACTAGTTTAAACCTAAACACCTAAAACCACGAAGTACTTGTTTAGGAAGGGTTAATTCAATGCAACGTATCCCAAAGAGCTAACTAGGATTTAACACGTTTAGGACATTACCTAGTCGCTTGTATTACCAAAGTTGAAACTCCTATACCCTAACAGACTTGCCTACATTCACGCAATGTAGGGACATTGGAACATACTTGCGAGAAGTGATCTAGGGTTTTTCCTAAGAATCTCTCGCTAAAAAGATGAATCTCGGAACCCTAGGACCGAAAATGTTGGTCTAATGCAATCAGGAACGGATTGTTATATCTAATCATGATACTGTAATTAGAAGACACCGTTGATGGGTAGAATAGTCCCATAGTTTGATGTGACACTTGTGCAACAAGTTGAAGAGTTGCATGATCTTGTGATTGGATCACAAGGGAATGGCCAATTCCTTGGAATGAAATTGGAAGATTCTTATGCAAGTTTATCTTTCAAGAGGATGAATAATTGTCCTGATATAGTACCTTTCTTGGGTAAAGTGACCAAGATACGAGGATTAGATATTTGCTTGGAAGCAAAAGACCAATCAATAAATTGGAATAATATATGAACTTAAGGTATTGACTAAATCGGGTTAATAGGGTATGGCCCTAACCCAAAGATATAAGGGTTAACAGACAAACCCTTGGGGATCTTGCCAAGTCGCAATTGATCCCCGATCGAGTGCTGAATGCATTCGGAAAGAAGGATTCGCTCCTTAGCAGTTGGCCAAAAATAACGACCAATGGAAATAATTGTGCTTGTAACAATTTTAAGAGCACTGTTTTGCTTTGTTTGCTCAAAGAATTAAAGGATAAATGGATATCTAATGCTTCAGGTTAAAGGCCTGAAGGGAGAGGTAGCTTCAATTACCCCCGACTTCCTACCTCACCCTAACCAAGAGGGTTGTTAACCGCACTGAGAAGGTGGACCGAACCCACCGTGAGAGGTCTCTCCATTGAGTGTTACTTGGAGTAGGAGGATGCTTGGGTGCCTAAGGGGGCTCTGGTTGTAAATCCCTCGCCTTCCGGGCCTTGCACAAGAGGCCAACATGACTCGGGATTGGATCTCGAGGCCCGCATACTAGTCTACGAGTGGAATCTTGGATTAGTAATCCCTCTGGATTGTTGGATAGCCTTCGGGCAGATTATGGATAAGCCTACGAGCTAGACTTTATGTATTTCAAAGATAAATATGATAATCTATTGAAAAGGAACTTGTTTGACATTGCTTTTCTATGTCAAGTGCTATGATTACGTCAAGGAACCAGTGCCTAATGGGCTAATTAAGGAAGCTGATTGATACATGTCCAACTAAATGTGGTAGGTAATTAGATAACTAAAACAACTTGAGAAAAGTGCGGTGCATGTGGCCATGGGTTCGTCCTACGGATGGGTGGTCCCGGTTGGCCGGAACTTTTCTCAATCATGATGGACAGCAATAAGATCGTTCAAAGAATACGAACAAACCTAGAGTCTAAAATATATATGATCCTGATTTACGCTATTTTAGGGGAACGGAATGAGACTATGCCTTATGGCAGAAAGGTTGAGCTTCACATCCCTCTCATTTCCCATTCTCTTTGAACCAAGTGCAGCATGAATCTGCTTCGGACCTGGCATTTCTGCGCAAAGTAGTTTGCTCAGGTTCGACGCTAGTTGCCGTTAGGAAATGACCAATAGGGGAAACCCTAATTCAGGTCGGTCCTAAGTGGGAACGGCCGGAATATTTCCACTATGTGGCAGACACGGAAAGTCCTAGATCGCAAACCCCGTAATATTCCATGGGAGTTTTGGGCGGAGCTTTCTAGACATCCTTTCCGATGGAATGCTAAGACGTGTCTTGAAGATAACAGGTCGACACGTTACACCTAATCTGCATCAGCTGCCCTAAAACTTGGGTCATATGCACCTTCTTCTTATATTCATCTAAATATCAATCATTCAACTCCTCAAAAGATTTAATAGACCCCCTTGAGAGGCTCCAGTACCATTTTCTAGCCTCTCCCTTTAGGGTACTTGAGAATACGAGCATCCGATGAATGTCATTGAGCCCACTTGCAAGTCAAGTTAGACCGTATTCTCGTAAATGCACCATCTGATCCTCATTAACCAGCCCATGAAACACTGGGAGATCCCTATAAGGAGGAGGGCATCTAGTCCTTTCCTTCGGGATTAGCACTGGGCCATTAAAGTCCTCGTAATCATAACCTAACTCTAGTTTCTTAGGATCTCCAACCTCTTCCATTTCCACATTTACTGGTGCAGGGAGGTTAACATTATCCTTAATGTTCCTTTCTTCCAACTCATAAAGTGTTCTACGGAGAGCTATAGCTCTTAGCATGTCATTCCGATCCTTTCTTAGAGGATCTTCCATATCTTGCCCCTTCCTAGGCAGTTTCATGATTGCTTTATCTAGGAGCTTCTGCCCCTCATCAAAAGCAAACTTATCCTTAGCACTTAGGACCTGGGGACCGTGTCTCTTAAACAAAGGTTTTCCCTTTACATTTAGGGCTTCTAACATCCTTGTGATACTTAAAATTTTGGTATGATGCCCCACCACATGGAATGTTTTAGTCATAACTGCACTCCACTGTGTGTCAAATTTTTCCCATGGCACTACGGCTTTAGCATAATCACTTGTTGATGCCATGACCACCATAGATTCCAACATACTTGTTCCATGCCCTGTAGGTTGATGGATGGTTATACATGATTTCTCTTGGGTAGAGACCACACCAAGGAAAACCTCAACCCATGCCATTGCATTAGAGGATAGGGTAACCACTAACTGGTTACTCTTCTCATCACCTAAATTATCTTATGTAGAGGACTCATGCTCTACATAACTAAGTCCATCAGTAAGTTTTGTATAGGGAAAGCCAAGGTTTTCCATCCTTGAGAAAACCCCATTTTATGGTTAGCTTATCATACTCCTAATGGAAATTATAAACTTAGGTCCCTTTACAACCTAGATTCGAAGACTACCACTTATAGGTAGCTCCTAGCAGATGCACCACCACTGATGGGACCCAAAATGGGCCGGCACTAGCTATGGCACTAGCCAGACCTCATGCATACGACAGACAACCTCACCACACAGCCTCGTGGACTAGGAGCATCTAGAACTCACTTTTCACTAAATGCTTATGATGATTTTGTGTTTGTATCCAATATGTAGTCCAACGTTCACCTTCCCATCTCCTCAGAGGGAGATCCCATAACATATAGGCATAATGCCTCATAATACACACATAGGGAAGCACTTCTCAGTTGATTGTCGCGGCTCCACTGCAACTCTCCTACACCTTGAGGATTGTCCCCAAGATGCATCGCTAACACATATAACATTTGTACAAACTCCACTCTTTCATAATTCAGCGTTCCAGGAGATTTTGATTTATCTCACAAAACTTTCCCCACCAACGGAAGCACCCATCTAACCTACAACTTAGGTTTCCTATCCTCTCAACGTTGGTCAAAGTTTATCAATCAATTGCAATGCATTGCAGGAGATACCATGTGACATGCTTGATGCAAGGTGTATGACAATTGTGCACAACCATTTTATGATTTAAAAAAAATAGTAATGTGAGGTGCGAAAAACAACCCTTTCATGAATTTTAACTAAGCGTTACATATTGCACTGCTTTAGGGACTAGCAACGAAACTTCTGTTAGCTATATATAGTCTGTCCATATATAGCGCCCCAAGTCCTCTATATATATTCCTATCATGTGTGCTCAGTTGACACACTTTTGGGGTTCCACTTCTGGTGTCTCATATCTCTCTTCTCTCCTCTCTTCCTTTCGTCTCTCGTTTTCCTCGCAGTTTCCAACATGGTATCAGAGCGAGGTTCTATAACATCACAAAGATAAGTTTTCTTTATTTTTTTATTCCTTTGCTCATTAGCAGACCTCTGTTCATGACATTTTGTCAATTTCATTGATGGGTCGTGCCACATTCGATCATGGTAATTGTTTTCAAGCTGAGGTAATAGTTTTTCATCTTTTGTTATAAGTTATGGAGCTTGAGTTATGATTTTTTGAAGTCCGTCATGGTATTAGGCTTGAGTTATGCTTCATGTAGCTCGTGTTGCATATCGCTTGTCAATCTATTAAAAGGATTTCTCTACCCACACCATACGATTGTTCAGATGTTTTATGCCTCATGGTTTGAATCGTGGAAGTGCGAGAGATTGTTAAGATGTTTTATGCCTCATGGTTTGCTTTGTGGAATAGAGAGATGTTTTATGCCTCATGGTTTGATTCATGGAAGCGAGAGAGAGGACATTCATGGAAGAGAGAGAGAGGACGACAGAATCTAACAGTAATGATACCACTTTCTTGCTTTTACAGCTTTCCAGCATTAGTGTTTACGCTGGTGGATACATGTTGTTGGCATCGTCTTCCAATCCAGCAAAACTCCACAATTAATCCCTTTGCCATATGTTGGAGCAGCAATTCGTCTTTGGCTTTTGGAGGCACTTTGCGGTTGTAGTGCGCCAGCCTTTGAAGATAATAATAGCTCTTGGTTACTCCACACTCACTAGAGCAGGCATGGACATACTTCAAAATATACGAGTAGACTATATATATATATATATATATATATGAGGAATCAAAATAAAGAAAAGCAAGGGCTATAGGGGATATTAATTATTAATTAATTAATTAAAGGCTGTCTGCAATGAAAGCTTGGAGGTCAACGAGGAGGCGAGAGGAGAGCTTGAGGGAGTTAAAGATGTGAATGGCGTGGATGGCCTTCTTGTAGTAGAGGAGGCAGACGGGCTAGCTGGCCTGCCTGAGGCCTCGGGTGTAGCGCATCTGCTAGTCCTTCAGGACGTCGAACTCCGCAATCACCACCAGTGACGGCAGGAGGCCCCGCACGACTGCCAGGATCGGGGTCCGCGGCCCCACGACGTTGCACGGTGGGTGGTCCCCCGCGGCCCCACCACGTTGCATGCCGAGTGGTCGCAATCCTGTATCCAGGAATAGCATGCATGCTTTTTTCATGAATCGCTAATTTGAGAGGAAAGACGGGCAACCAGTACTCTAAGAGAAAAGAACGGGCAAGCCATTGAGTAATAGTGGGACGAAAGCGCTATATTTGGACGATGGGAGGAATCTCCTTGTCAAGCGATAATATTATTATATCTAGGTTATTGTAAATTAGCTTCAGTATCAATAGCATCGACATTACGAAAAGAACCAACCATAGCAATGTCATGTCTTATGTTATTGATTCTTTGTCATGTCATTGTTTCATAAGTTTCATAGCTTATATTTCATATTTTTCATGTGGCTTCTTTTTCCGTAATAAATTTTTCATGTGGCTTCTTTTCACATAAATGAATAATTTTGCTACTATGATGATCTTGCAAATTAATCCATCCATGTGTTTTCAGATGTTGATATTTCCATTTATTCAATCAAGGTTTTATTCAATGCTTTGGGATGTTGATATTGCAATGCTTCATGCTGGTTATCCTCGTCCATTATTCAATCAATGTAAAATTCAATGCTTTTGGATGTCGATATTTCCATTTATTCAATCAATGTTATTCAATTACTATTTCATTCAATGCTTTGGTATGTTGGTATTGCAATGCTTCATGATGCTTGCCCTCGTTCATTATTCCATTGATGCTTCATTCCCTACTTTTGGATGTTGGTATTGCCATGCTTCATGATGATCGTCCTCGTTCGTTATTCCATTGATGAGCGTCTATATTCTGGCTGATGATACCTTGTTTCGTTTATATTCTTTCCAGCTCACTACAACAAAAAGGCTCCATAGACGTGCTTGTAGACACAATATTTGAACTGTGATAAAAACTTTCGACCACGTTTATTATCCTACAATTTAGACGCGCAAAACAGAGGTATGAAAAAAAACAGAGAGCATGTGGCTTTGCAAAGCCACATGCTCTCTGGTTTTTTTCCCCCATCAACATGAAATTGTATGCTTAGGGAAAATAGAGAAAGATTATTTCGAAGATTTTTGTTTTGAAAACAAAATAATTTATGTAGAGCATGAAATTTCATATATATAGATGAAACATTTTTATATGATGAGTTCTAGTGCTTGTGACCTTAAGCATGGTCATGGTCGCAAGCACTAGCTGAAAGTAATACATATCAAAAATGAAAATTACAAGACAAGTGGAGGCATGCATGCATGGGGCTCCTCTACATCTCCTCAGAAGAGGCATCATCATCGCTACCACCATCGCTGCCTATGCCGCTGCCGTTGCCGCCACCGCTACTGCTAGTCCCCCCTTCATTATCCTCAACTGCATCAGGGTTCGCCTACACAAAGGATTAAGGTATATAAATACGATTACAAACAATAAATTAGAGTTACCTATACTTTTCATATAAAAAATAAAGCATACCTCTTCTGCAGGTGGAATCCTCATGGCACAATTATATTGCTCCTTCGTGATGAGTCCCTCCTCGTAGAAATGCTGCCAAGTGGATGCCCGATTATGACCTCGATGGTAGCCTACCTCTCTAGGAGTAGGCATCCTACCAATGATATGATACTACAAAACAATTTGAACATACAACGTATTAAAACAAAATACATAATGAAGTGAAACAAATTATAAAATTTAATTTTAAAAAAGAAATCAAAGAATACTTACAAACTCAGCCTCCCATGACTCCCTGCCACCCGATCCATAATGTGACGATCCCATGGTTGCCATATGGATACTCGTGTCTCTGCATGCTGGCGACTTGTCATTTTCTCCACTGCTCTCTTCTTGGCCTCTTTCCACTCCTTGCGGTGGCAATTGGGTGGTTGGCCATATCCAGGGCGCCCCTGCTCTTATCTCCACAGTGACTCCTTGGCGTGCGTCATAAGGTGAGACCTCTTGTTATGAAGCACGTCTCTCACCTTTGACCGTCCCTAATCATCTGAGAATTGTGAATTCTCGGGATTAGGGTACCTTCTATGTACTGCCCGCAGCACCTCTTGCCACAAACCATTTTTTTGGTGCTTGAAGGGAATCATGCAATCTTTGTATGTGGCATGTACGACACTCCTCAAGTAGGCTATCACTTTCCTCCCCTCAGAGTCATGGAAGATACCACCAACTTCAGTGACAGAGTAGTACATTTGTGGAGGCTCACCTCTCTCATTTCCTGGTGAGGGTGATCGAGAGCCACCTCCTAGGAAACCCCCACAAAGCCCTCGACCTCCTCGTCCTCCAACACGACTCTCCCTCCTCCCTCGACGGACACTACCCTCTACCTCAATCAATGCACGTGCTTTTGTAGATGCACGTGCTTCAGCCGATCCATGTACCTCAGCTGATCCATGTGCATCAGCTGATCTATGTGTATGCATAGTGTGTGGAGTACCTGTTAGTAGAGGTGTGCCAAGGTTTGGTGTTTGTGCAGAAGTGCTAGGCAAAGATGTGATAGGTGTCCCAGACATCACACTGAAAACCTCCTCTGCAGTGGGAGGGTGACGAAGATAATTGGTCATCTCCCCCATGAATTGCTTCTTGTTTGGAAAACCTCCAAAAAAGCTATTAACACCTCTAGAAAACTCCGCTAAGGTGTTGTTCATGCGTTCCAACTCAGGATCAGTGCTGGAGGATCCAAGATTCCACATCTACACAAGAAAAATCATATTACCCTATGCAGATAAAACATATTACATCCTGCGTCTATATCTGCATCTCTATGTGCGTCTGTCAGCGCGTCTATACCTGCGTCTACACACTGTCATCTGGACGCGCTGACAGATGCACACAGTCAAACCATTACTTTTCAAACTTGGTTTAAAAATGTGCAAAAAAACCTCCATAGATGACAAAATATAGCATGTAAAGAGAGAGAGAGAGAGACAAACAGACAGAGAAAGCAAACAAGATTGAGAGAGAGAAGAAGAACTCACCTTCTTTGCTTGTTTCGACGGGTGGTGGCTAGGTTGCAAGCTCCTTGTCCTCCTTCTCCCTTCCCTTGGTAAGTTGCTTGAATCTTCTTCTCTTCCTTGCTGTTTGGCTCTTGTTCTTTACTCTTTGGCTCTTCTTTCCTCCTGTCCTCTTTTTACTCTTATTTCCTTACCTCATTGTCTTCATGAAGTGATTGATAGACATGAGTAGTGATGTCGAGCTCGAACTGTAGAAAACACGTAAAAAACACAGGATGAAAGAAAGCCACAAATTTTTTTAATTTTTTTATATTTGCGTAGCGCATCTGTAAGCGTGTGTAATTGTGAGTGTATATACGCAAATAATACCTATTACACGCGCTGACAGACACGCAGGAACAATTAAACTGATTAGATGCTAGCTTTTGGTTGTTTTTGGATCAACATGACATGACTTTCCTAGTCTTTCAATATCAAAATGTTTGCCTCCATGTTATAAGTATCAATGCATACATTTAGGGAATATGACATATATAGATTGTATGTGCATAGTGGTCCAACAAATCAAGCCTCTTTCTTATTTGCAGGCATTATATATTGTAGTTAAACTCTAACAGTTTATATTGTGCAAAAAGGTGTCATTGATTTAAGCTAAGATCTTGATCTACATTGCTATTCATACAATTTTATTTATGTTGGGTTGGCCAATCAGCTTGATTAATGCAAGATATGCTTGATATGATGTTTTTGATTGAGAATACTGGTGAAATATATAGAAAATCTTGAGATAAGAGATGATACACTAGCAAATCAATTGACCTATGTAGTGACATATATAACAAAGCTTGAGGATAAGAGATAACACATTGGCAAGTCAATTGGCATATATGTGGTGACTTACTAGACCATCCCACTTGCAATTGCATGCAAGTATCAATAGGTGGATAAAGCACGAGTGGTTTTTAGTTAGAGAGAGATAATGCAATGAAGGTGTATATGAAAGAGATAGAGAAAGGCATATTATCCATCAATCAATCAAAGATATGTACATTATGTGACTTGATATAGTAATTAGAGTATCATCATTTTTAGGATGCTCCATTGACTTCTGCAAGTTCCCATAACCTTGAAGTAGATAGCCAACCACACTGTCCATGGAAGGAAAACTTGACCTCATCAAATTAACCAAGTTAATTTACTTATACATTTCATAGATAAGAGATTTGTAGTTGGCTTGTTGGTATTGCAAAGTATCCTTACAGTGATCTATTTTAGTCACCAACAAGTGGACACACTGGCTAAAGATGATGAAAAGAGGACATGTGCACATTGGCTACATGTGGTCCACGTTATCTAAAATTATATGTGAGCTATAAGTGCACCTTGACATGATTGGAATAGGTTGCACATGCACAAGCCAACTGATTTATATCAATCTACTCATGCTATGAATTGGCATGCATGTCTTGCTTTTGCTTTGATTGTATTGATTGCGATGTATATTCCTCGAGAATAATGAGAATCAAGGGACTACCCTAAAAAGTGAGGGTACTTCCTTGAATCACTGATTAAGCTTTGATCTATAAGTTTATGCATGGCTAGGTTAAGTGCACAACAAATGAGACATGTGAGTGTATTGATCAGTTCTCTCTCTCTCTCTCTACATATATATATATATTTATTTATTTATTTATTTATTTTTGCAAATGCACAAGTCAACCTTTGATCTATAAGTTTTAGCCATGGCTAGGTTAAGTGCACAATAGATGCAACATGTGTATATATCAATCACTTCTCTGATAATTATGTCATATATACATCCAATCATCATACCCTATCCAATCACATTTGTATAGGGCATGATTGGATGTATATTTGTAATACTCTGAAAGAAATAAAGTTGGTAATGTATATCATGTCCTATACATGTATGCCCTATACATGTATATCATGTCGTATATACATGTATATCATGTCCTTATGATCCAGGTGTAATTATGTCGTATATACATCTAATCATGCCCTATCCAATCACATTTGTATAGGGCATGGTTGGATGTATATAGGGCATGAAATCACACATATATAATTAGCTTTGAATGATTGGATGATATACATGTATGCCCTATACGTGTATATCATGTCCTTATGATCCAGGTGTAATTATGTCGTATATACATCCAATCATGCCCTATCCAATCACATTTGTATAGGGCATGATTGGATGTATATAGGGCATGAAATCACACATATATAATTAGCTTTGAATGATTGGATGTATATTTGTAATACTCAGAAAGAAGTAAAGTTGGTAATGTATTCAAACAAATACTAGCTGTTAAGAGGTTTGGTCATACTCAGGGACTTTATGAGAAATGAAAAATATGTGCGTTTATTTTTGCATCTTTAGGTGCATTTATAAATGCGGATATATAGACGCGTTCTGTATACTAGCGTGAATAGACGAGTTGATACACGTGCTTATAAACGCACCCGCTTTTTTGCGTGTACAGTGCACGTCTATAGGGCCTTTCTCTTGTAGTGGCTGATGAGGGTCTATATTCCAGCTGATGACACATTCGTTTATATTCTTTCTAGCTGATGAGGGTCTATATTCTAGCTGATGACACATTGTTTCGTTTATATTCTTTCCTAATGAGCATCTAAATTCCAGTTGATGACACATTATTTCGTTTATATTCTTTCCAGCTGGTGAGTGTCTATATTCATGTTGATGACAAATTATTTTATTTATATTCTGTTCATGGGGCCCCACATGTGTTATGTTGTCTATAGAGCGGCGTCGCGAACCGTCTCTAAAGACCTTGTGTTGGAACCATCTCTATAGACCTTGTGTTGTTCTAATGTCACTATAATGTTTTTCTTTAAGTTTTGATGTGACAGATATACTGCCTACATCCCAAGTTCAGTTGAAGGAATTTCTTGGAGATTTTATCTTTTGCAGTGATGTGGCTTATCCTTATTTTATATGTTGTATATTTAGTAGTGATAAAGCTCTTTTGATACCTCTGAATAGGCTATTGTAATTCAGGAGTGATGTAGCTTCTTCTCCGTTGATGTTGTAATTCATGAGTGATGTAGTTCCTTTGATGCCTATGAATAGGCTCTTGTAAGTTCAACTTTTTAATTTTATATTTTGAATATTAATATAACGGTAGGCCTATATAGAGCTGTGGGTTTTTCCCTTGAGTCCCCAAGGGTTTTTTCATCCATAGTAAGGGACCTTTATTTGAGCGGGGGATGTTAGCTATATATAGTTTGTCTATCTCTATATATTCCTATCATGTGTGCTCAGTTGACACACTTTTGGGGTTCCACTTCCGGTGTTTCATATCTCTCTTATCTCCTCTCTTCCTTTCGTCTCTCGTCTTCCTCGCAGTTTCCAACGACTTCTGTGCTACTAGTCGCCTATATTTGATTATGGAACGATCGCTAAATTCTATGCATAAAGAGAAAAATCAAAATTTGTATCTTTTCAACAATTAGATCGTCGCACAAACTTCATGCCCCCTCACCATTTAGGTGTTGCTACAGTGCATAGGTGTAAATGATTGTTTTGTATCATTTTTGTGTGTAAAAATCAATAAACACGTATTATAACATAAAGGACAAGGCCAAACCATGGCTTAACCTCATCCTTAACCTCGCCAAACATTCACGCACATAAATCTTATTTTTTCATATTTTTTAGCGCGAAAAATCTAATTTTTCCTATTTTTGGCTATTTTTTCCTATTTATTACTCATGGAGAATAGATATTTTTTGATTTATTTGTATTAGCTTATTATTTTGACTGAAACTTAACATTTTCTCTGATCTTATCCCATTTCCACTCCTTTTTCCCAACTCAAAATTAAAAAAACCACTAATTTTCATTAAAAATGACATTAGCCAAAGCATGGAGAGGACAGATTGGAGAATGGCCGAGACTTCTACCATTTTCTTTGTGGGCTGATCGTATGACTCACAGTGTTACCATAGGATATTTGCCCGCAGAGTTGGTGTATGGCCAGAAACCGGTTATGCCGACTAAGACTTGTGCTTTGACTTGGTCAGTTTTACCTTGGCAAGAGGATTTGACAAGAGAGGAGCTCTTAGCTCTTCGGATCCGGCAGTTGGAGAGAAGACCAGAGGATATTTAGCTAGCTATTGATAGGTTGAAGGTTGCTAGATTTAGAAATAAGGACAGGTACTGCACTTCAAAAGATGATGAAAAGATGTTTTGGGCCATACATAATCAGGCATGTCTTTGACAATGCAACATTTGAGCTGACAGAATTGGATGGGACAGTGCTTAGAGTGCCCATTGCAGGAAAAAGAATCAAGATTTTCAAGAAAAGAGATGAGGAGGATTATGCATTGGAAGAATTTGCAAGAGAAGAGCAACGAGAAGAAGTTCCAATAGAAGAGACAGATGATGTGGATGATGTGTCAGATAACCTTGCAGGTATAACCAAAGTAGAAGACAAAGAGATTGACTTGTTTGTGGATCTGGATGACAATGATCATGGGTAGTTGGCCCATCCGGAGGATGCGCAGGATCAGAGGGGGTGGAGATCGTATTGCTGCGCATCCAAAGTGTGAACATCCACCGAAAGTTTGTGTGTGTGTCATTTGTGTTTCGTGCATTAACCTAGCCTCTTTATTTTCCATGAATGTCTTAACCCATGCATTAGCTGTAATGTGTGTCTTGGGTGTTTTTCTGCGTATAATCCTTATCTTTAGTTTGTTTCCTCGAAAAAAGTGTTTCTGTCTCCATTTTAAACTTGTGTGTGTGTCTAGACCTCTTCATTCCATTGTAAAAAACATTGATTGCGTGCATTTATCTTTGTGTGTGTGTGAACGAATGCTTGTGTATGTGTGTGCACATTTTAAAAAAAAACATTAAAAATCGATGCCAAGGAAGATTGTTGAAGCTGTCAAAGCGGTACAAGAAATCCCGGATCTAAGATAAGAAGAAATACAAGAAGCCGAGAGTTAAAATCGAGCTTGAGAAGCCTTGAAGGTGTGAAAGGCCACTTACTAAAATGAGTTCAAGTATGAAGGTATGAAAAGAGATAACCTAATCATTACCAATGATTAACTAAGAAGCTTCTTAGAAGAATACAGAAAGCTTCTGCTTTGATTGAAAAGCATTTTTCTCCATGAATAAACGTCGAACCAAGGCCCAAAATTTCTCAATGATGGAGGCAGTGATGGAGACAACGATGCAGGCGCAATGCAGGATAATAAAAAAGCATAAGCTACTTATAAGCTTTGTATAATAAGCTTCCAGATTTTCAGTACGAACTGCAAAAGGATATTGCAGATCTATAAGCTTTTGAAGCTTTGTGATAGAAATGGCTTTTAGAAAAGCACCTTCGATATCAGACAAATCAGATTTTTTTTGAAAGGGCACGTTTTTTGGCTAGAACGACGACAATAGATAATGCAAAGCAGAGAGCAATGCTTTAAAAGCTAAGTGCTCATAAACACAATGGACTGATTATAAGCAAAAATGGAGTCTTCTGAAAGCAAAAGCAGAACAAAGAGAATCACAGAGCTGAAAACACGTGTTGAAAAGCAAAAAGCAAGGCAAAAAGCGTGGAAAAGCTTGAGTTTATGATCTCTCAAGAGCAGGACAGATTAAGGACCAACATAATCTATAAATATGGACAAGGTATGACAGTCCAAACTGTGGGCACCATTTAGAGTAATTCTTGAGCTTGAGATATGATCTTGAGAGTTGAATTTTCAACTTGAGATCGGGCGGCCTAAACCTCGTGGGCTGTTTGGATTCGATTTCATCTTGTATTTTGTAAACATCTTGGTAGTAATACAATTGTTACTTGGCATCATATTCATCTTGATTATTTGCTTCGCTTGATCTTCCATCTTGGAATTTCTCAAGGACCTTTGTGGTCGCGACATTTCTTTCGAAAACCCTTCTACAACGCTTTTTTCAACAACGGAGGAAAATTTCTTTATGAACATTTTCGTCACTTTTACCGTCGCTATAAGACCTATATCTTGTAGTGAATGGCCATGAAAGAGTGTCACTGGGTCTTCAACATTGAAAAATATACGTCCTAATGAGCAAATTTATGAGAAAAATGTAGATTTTACCATTTTATGATGATCAATTGTTGTTTGAAATGGTTAGTAATGATTACATTTGATTGCCCATACCTTGTTTGATTAGTCATGTTGAAAGAATCATGAAAAATTAGTCGTGTGCTAATTGTATGCAAAACCAGATAGTAGGCCGTTTAAAGAAAAATATGCAATTTTTGGGTTTTCAATGTGCATTTGTTGTTCTATGGAATGAAATATGCTAAGAAAATCATTTCCTATAACAGTAATCAGTCTACACCTAAAACTTAGTAATTATATGTAATTTTCTTTAAATAAATAGAGAAAAATAAAGAAATTTAGGTTTTTTCGTATCATAAAAATAGAAAAAAGAAGATTGATGTTTGTGGACACATGATAGAGCTACAACATGAGTTTTAGACTTAGTTCAGCCCTATCTCTTTGTTAGATTGAGTTTTTATTACTTTTAATTTTAAAAAAACATAAAAGCCATGCCTTACTCCCTATCAATGCATGCAAAATTTGAAATGGTAGGGAGTAGGGGGTTGTTGAGTGGTTAAAGTAAATTAAATATTGATGTTTCATGGTGCATATCATATAGGGTTTGTGGTTGTTTAAAATTTAAAAAAGGGACTAGTAGCACGCGAAAGGTTGGTACTAGCCCTCAGCAATGAAGCACTATTGAAGTAGAAGAAAGTCATGAAAAGAATTGTCTTCGCACTTTCACATTGTTGATTTTCAATGACCATTTGTTTGAGTACGATGGCCATATTCACACTTGCATTGATGCACCACATGGTATCATATCCTAGACGCATAGCACCTGTTTGTATGAGTGATGACCGATGTTGAGAGTGTGAGGTATCCCAAGCCATCTAGCTAGATATTGAGTTCCTTGGGGGTTATTTGGTGAGGTTTATCTATCATCTCCTAGATCCTTTAGTTGAAAGAGTGGACTTTGTTTCAAATGTGTTTTATTTTCATGGTGCATCTTGGGGCCAATCTTCGAGGTGTAAGAGAGCCATAGTGCAGCCGCGATGGTCAATCGAGGGGTACTCCCTATGTGTGTGATACATGGTGTATAATAGCAGTATGTTTAAGGACTCCCTTTTGAGGAGTGGGGAAAGAAGCATTCGTTAGACCACAAAAATGTACAAACACAAAGTCCTTATACGCTCCTAGCGGCAAGGCCATGTGAGGTGGTTTTAGGTGAGTAGTAGAGGCTTGGCTAATGCCTTAGAGCTAGTGTCTGGCCCATTTTAGGTCCCAACATAAGTCCATCACCCACAAATTTTTTTCTCTAGCATGAATGTTAAATGATTGATTAAGTCAACTTCTCAGAGTGGATATAACATCATGAAATTATGTTACATCTAGAGAAGCCTCACTCCTTCAATGACTCCAAACCCCAACTAGTTAAATAAGCATTGCCATCAACCAGGTTTTGTCTGCACAGAGTTAGTATAGAATTATAAATGCCAATGCCATGAGTAGATGAGGCATTGCATAACATATATCATGCATAAGCTAGGCTAGGTATATTTATAGGCTTGGCTACCCATGGGAATAGGCTAGGTATAAACCATGCATAGGCTAGGCATGGCATATGGAAGCATAGGTCTATGACTAGCTATACCTAGCCAATACACACATCTATCTAGCTCGGGTCTAGCCTACACATATACTTAGCATACACTTATTATCGCATAGACATAGGCCTAGGCCATCCTATTCCTAGACTAGACTATGCATAGCCTAAACCTTGACCAGGACATGCCAAGTATATCCTATACCTATGACTAGATTAGTCTATGCATATGCATGGCTTATGTCTAGCCTAGGGCATGGCCTATATCCTATGCCTAGCCTACACTTAGACCCACCAATGTATACATATGCTTAGCATACACTTATGTCTAACATAAACATGAAGTAGACATAAGGGTAAAGCTAGCCTATTCTTTACCTGTGCTTATGTTGTGCCTAGGCTGGGAATTGTAGTGCCTATGCCATACACATGCATATGCAAGCCTATGCACATGCCATGTGTATATGTATGCATATGTATATGTGTATGCTAGCTTATACATATGCCATGTCTATGCATATGCGTATGTTTATATATGCACATATGAATATGTGTGCACATATGCATATGCATATGCCATGCGTATATATATCTGTATCTATGTTTGTATATGACATGTGGATGCCACACATGTGCTAATACATTTGCATATACTTATGCATTTAGAGACCATTAGATGTAGGAAAGGGTAAAATAGGTCCCATAAAACAAGAAGCCTTGCTTGAATAGAAAGTAACAAACAATAAGAAAAGGGCACAAAAAGGCTTGACTCTATTATAAATGCTAATGACTTTGCATCCCAGTGGGTGGCCAAAACCATAAAGAAGGGTTGCATGTGGATTCTGTAGAAATTACATGACACATCAGACAAAATCTAAGCAAGGAGTAGAGAGTACACAATAAATATGAGAAGAATATAAATTTCTTTAATTTCAAATCAATTGAATTAAAAATGGTTCTGTCCACCCATGCACTTCCACTATGAAGCTTAGATGGCGCTCCAGACAGATGATGGGTGAAAAACTCTTACAAGGTGAAAGATAGATTGATGGGCTAGGCTCGAGGAAGTTACTATATGTATATTCTCTACATCACATGTGTTCAAGGTTTATTTATAAATATCCTTATGTGTGAATTATTCCTAAATAAAACATAACCCTTTTCTATTCAATTTATAAATAACCCCTTTATATTATACCCTTTTGTATGTAAAAAAAGTATGAAAATGGTATTTTAAAATATCTTATCTTGAAACCATATGATGCACACATGTATTCATTAGTAACTTACTTGAGGGGACGGCCAAGGATGCTACCACTAGACCCCCACTAGGGAGGCTCCTAACCCCCCTAAGACCCCCAACTAGGGGCCACTTCCATGGTGCCCAGATCCCAAAATAGGGGTCCTTCATAACTCCCACATCTAGCATAACTACTCTATCTAACCTAAAGGTTAGATCCACAAAGGTCACGTTTTTGTGATCCAATCACTTAGACCTCATCTAACATACAAGTCAGGATCCAACCAACCATGTTGACACATGAATTCTCCTCATAATGGAGGACTAACAACTGAGAGCACCATGGATCTGCACTGGCAGCACCTTATGAGGGTGGGGCATTGAGCATATCTAATACCTACCCCCCCCCCCCCTAATGTCCACCCACAAGTGAACTGCATCCTCGGTACAACATTGAGTCTCTTAAGATGACTTCAGAGGAGATCCTTCATAAGATCTTGGTAAAGATATTAGCTCCATTCTTCATCATTGGATAGTAGACTAGCTTACTATCCCATCCTCAATCAAGTCAAACATATAATAAAACCACATCTCAATGTGTTTGGTGTATGATGCATTAAAAATTGGATTTTTGGTAATAGCAATGTAACTCTGATTGTCACATCTTGGCATTGTGGAATCTTCATCCTATACTCCCATATACCCTAAGATCCTCCTTAACCATACTACTTTATATGCAAGAGAACAAGCTATCTTGTACTCTACTTCGACAAAAGACAATGCCATAGTTAGTTGCTTCTTACTTATCCAAGAGAATATTCTTGAATATAAAGAGAAACAAGATCTAGGTACTAATTTCATAGAATCATTGTTACTTGCCCAATCTGAGTTGTCATAGTTTCCCATAAGAGAACTTTCAAAACCATATGATGTGATACCATAATCAAGAGTTTCCTTGAAGTATTTGAGCACTCACATCTTAGCTCTCCAATGACTTTCTCAGAGTTTGTTAGAGAATCTACTCAAAACACCAACAATAAAACTAATATCTGGCCAAGTGTTACACAAGTAGATGAGGCTACCAACAAACCTCCTATACCTCCCAATGTTCCTAGTACAGATGTATCCTCAATGGATAACTTCACATTGACATCCATAGGTATAGATATCTACTTACACTCAGTCATGCCAAAGGCTTTTAAGATCTCCCATGCATACTTCTTTTGAGAGATGAAGATTTTTCCCAAGCTCTTACTAGACTTCAATCCCCAAACAATAGTGCAACAAGCCCAAGTCTATCATTGTAGAGCCTAAAGCCTTTCAAGTCTAGTAAATCATATCTTCATAGTCACTTGTAATAAGAAGGCCATCCCTCAAGGAAGTTGCTATATGTATATCCTCTACATCACGTGCATTCAAGGTCTATTTATAAATATCCTTATCTATGATTTTTTTTGAATAAAACATAGCACTGTTTTATTCAATCTGTAAATAACCCCTTTATATTGCATCATTCTATATATAAAAAATGTATAAAAATAGTATGTTAAAAATACCTTATTTTGAACTCACGCGATACACACATATATTCATGAGTAACTTACCCGAGGGCCATCCATATATAGGACTATCACTACAGTTTTTTCACTATCCTTGTAAACATACAAGCTAGCATTTGAGATATATCTTTTGAAATTCAAGCCTAAAAAGAATTTGTCTATCCACTGGTACCATGGTTTAGGGGCTTATTTTAGCCATACAATACCTTCTTCAGCTTACAAGCTTTGTTCTCAAAATGGGGAGCCTCAAATCCCTGTGGCTAAGCCATGTATAGCTCCTCCTTGGGTTCTCCATTCAAGAATGCTGATTTAACATCCATTTGGTAAACTTGCCGCTTTTTTTATGATCAACCACTGCAAGTACTCTATGAATAGTGGTCATTCTAGTAGTTGGAGCTAACGATTCTTGAAAATCAAATCCTTCAATCCATGAAAATCCATGTGCAACTAATCTCACTTTGTACATTTCCAAGCTACCATCATCCTTGTAATTTATCTTTCAGACCCACTTGGTGCTAATAATCTTTCTCTTTTCTGGCCAATCCATTCACTCCCAATTATCATTCTTCATTATGATGTCATATCCAACTTGCATAGTTGCTTTTCATGCTAGATCGGCAACAAGTGCTTCTTCTAAGTCTACTAGCTCCTTAACTTCTCTTATAATCTCAGCCACCCATCAAGGCCATATTGACTATGTGAGTAGAAGTCTTTCTTTGTTCCTCTATTCTCAGAGAAATCCTTGGTCCATTGGCCTTGTTTTTAACTATGGTAGGCATAGGATTATTGTGATTATAGAGTTGCCTTGCCCATCGCCGCAATGGATTTTCCGGTGGTGGCATAATTGCAGGTTGGTGAATTTTTTCTTCATCATCCAAAGATGATGTTTCCTCCTCCTTGATGGTGGAGACACCTCTTGGGATAGATTCATAGTGGACTACTTTATAGGATGATAAAGTGGAAGAACTTATATTCTCCTCTTCCACTATATGTGGCTGCTCCTTGAACACCACATCACATCTCACTATAACCTTCTTTGCATCTTGGACATACAATTTCTAAGCCTTTTGCTCATCAATATAACCCAAGAAGATACATTTTATGCTTTTTGTATTTAACTTTTTTCTCTTATCCTTTGGAACATGTGCATAACATTTATAGCTTGGGGAAGTTACTATATGTATATCCTCTACATCACGTGCGTTCAAGGCCTATTTATAAATATCCTTATCTATGTGAAACTTTCATGAATAAAACATAACTATTTTCTATTCAATCTATAAATAATCCCTTTATACTATACCCTTTTTTATGTAAAAAATGTATAAAATTTGTATTTAAAAAATACCTTATTTTGAACCCACATGATGCACACATATATTCATGAGTAACTTACCCAAGATTCACATCCAAAAGTTCTAAAATGTGAGACAGAGAGTTTCTTACTAGAATAGTCCTCATGATGAGTTTTTCCCTAAAGAGCCTTCGTATGTCTCCGATTGAGAAAGTAGATTGTAGTATTAACAGCAATACCTTGCCATTTCCCTAAAGAGCCCTTGTATAACTCTAATTGAGAATGCAAATTATAGTATTAATAGCTTCTGCTCAAAACTAGTCAAGTAATCCCTTGCTCTTAAACATGCACCTTGCCATTTCCACAATGGTTTGATTTTAGTCTTCAACAATGCCATTTTGTTGAGGTGTATGAGGTGTCATCGATTGACACTTAATCCCTTTGCTCTTGCAAAAGTCTTCAAACTCCTTTGAGTTGAACTCACCACCACCATTTGTTCTAAACTTTTTCACACTTTATTGTGTTTCATTCTCAATAAGTTTTAGCCATTCTTTAACCAAAAGCTTGAACCTTATAAAAAATAAAGTTTCTACTCTAGTTGTCAATGATCAACATAAAATAGGAAGATTTTCCTTTGTGTAGGCATTTTACTCCACAAGTCAGCATGCATCAACTCCAGAGGAGCATTTGCTCTATTCTTGCTTTCTTGTGGAAATGCCTTTCTCTGTTGTTTATCCATCATATAAGCTTCACATGGTTCTATCATTTCAGTTTTACTACACATAGATGAGAAACTATACCTTACTTATACATCTCCTTTAACATAGACTAAATATCTCATGACAAAGTTTACTTGTGCCCACACCAGAAATGGCTATAAGAGTACTTAGCCCATACAAGTTGTTCCTTCTTTTCCCTTTGCTGACACTTTGCCAATATTGTTGATGTTTTTTGCATTTTTCTTATTGAATCTCACCTCATGGCCAAGATTAGTTATAAAACCAATTAATATAGTAGGTTTCTCTTAATCTCTGGAATACATAACACATTTAGTTCACCATTTGCACTAACAAAAGAAATAATACCTATGCCCTCAATAGGGTATTTTACATCATTCCCAACTATCACAGTGATGGATTATTGCAGAGACTTTTTAAGACTATATAGACCTTTCTCATTGGTCATGTGATAAAAGACGCACTATCCAATATCCATGAGTCAGTGGTAGATATTTCTTACATTGAGGAACACACTTCCTCAATGGTCACCATGAATAACTCTAACCTTGATTCAACCATGTTGATTGTCTCCTTTCCTTTAGATTTTGTGGTGGCTTTCTTTTCATCTTCCTTCTTGATATACCAATTTGCAATTGCATGCCTTTTCTTCTTGTAGTAGAAATACTATCCTTAAAACTTTTTATTACCACCCTTCTTCTTCTTATCACCACTGGTAGAGGAACTACCTTTGCCTTTCACATTGGTGGAGAATGCAGTATATTCACTACTGCTACCTTCTCAAGCTTTATGCGGGAAATCCTCCATTAGTAGTGCATAAAATTCCTTAAATGTCAAAGCTTGGGGTCTCACTTGAATGTCTAGGGTAGTTACTAATCCATCAAAATTTGGTGGATAAATCTGAAGACACCTCCAAGCTAGCTTCTCACTAGTCTTTTATATTCCAGCGCCAACTATTTGGTTGCACAGATTCTTGATCCGAGTTATAAATGCTTTACTTGCCTCTCCTTCCAACATACTTCTCTCTTACTATTTGATTCTCCAAGTTCTAAATCCTTGTTTCATTTCATGTTTTGTACTAATTTATTAGTAGGTTCCAAGCATTTGATTGGTTGCATGTTGAATCAAGGTCAAAACATTGTGAGAATAGCTTATAACTAAGGGACATAATGCATCCGCGTTTCTTTGTTTCCAAGCTTGTAGAATATCTACATGTGGGAAAATCATAACACTTTATTTTGATAGGTCGGATTTGGTTCTAGGTCAATCCTAAGCAATAACTCAAGATGCTCATAGGAATCAAAGATAGTTGTGCTTTTAAACACATAGTGTAGTTTGCACCATCTAACTTGCCTTTGGTAAAGGTTGGTAGAAAAATCCTCAATGTCTAATGTATCAATATCACTACTTGATGAAACATACGGCATTTCTCCTCTTCCCTATTGAAGCCCTTGCTCTCACATACTCTTCACTTCTTAGATCCCCTAATTGGGCTCTAATACCATATAGAAATTGCACGACATAGCAGATGAGAATCTAAGCAAGAAGTAGAGAACCCACAATAAATATGCAAAGAATAGAAATTCCTTGAATTTAAAATGAATTGATACAAATATGGTTCTATCCACCCGCGTGCTTCTAGTATGAATCTCAGATGGTGATTTAGACAAATAATAGTTGAAGAGGCCAAGGTTAGCTAACACAGCTCTAAATGGGTGAAATATAGATTGACAATGGATTTGGAGGGGTCTTCCTTTTATAGCCTAGGAAGGTAGTCTACTTAGCCTATTTGACTATATTATGAACCTTCCCTAGTCGGTTAGGAAATATTCCAAGGCATAAACACACTTTTATGAAGAGGGCCTTATTACAAAGTAGATATGGTGCAAGATCATGATAGTTAGATCGTTTCTAAAATGTATTTCCTTTGTTGTATGCATTGGCACTACTTTTTGGTTACTAAAATTTTTCCATAGCTATGGGGACAAGGAAATGAGGCACGAGAAGGGAGCCAAAGAGAGGTGGTGGGGGCATACACAAGAGAAGGACAATGGAGAGGGTAATGAGCAGGAAGGGAATGATGATTATAGCTCCTTCTTAAAGGAAATATAATGTAGTACGTGACATGCATATAGTAGACATCTTATAGCCAAGTGAAGGGCATAGAGGGCCTTCCAATTGATGTGTGAAATGTACTTTACACATGTACACATATAATCTTGCTATGGGATCATTTTGGATTTGTGCAATTTCTTGTTCTATTTGAAAGAGCAATTACAAAATAAAAAACACCTAAGAAACTATTAGTTGTTGGAGACTCATGCATGCTATGCAATTCTAAAACCAACAACTCCCTTCACTACAACAAAAACGAGACATAGATGCGCATGTTAGACGTGCAAAGTCGGGCGCGTCTATCACAGGGTCTATCGGTGCGTCTATACATGCCTGTAAATAGACGCAATTTTTGCATCTATATATCCGCGCAAATAGACGCGCTTATACACGCAAAAATAGACGCACACATCAAAATTCAAATCATACTTAAATCATTTCTTTTCAAACTATGCCTTTCCTTTCCTACGTTTTTTGCGGTTCTGAAGCTTGAGTTTAGCGGACATGCAGTCTCTTCATGCCTCACCTAGTCTTTTCATGCCTCACCTCCTCATGACTCACCTCTTTTTTCATTTCAAACACACAAGAAGGGAAAAAGGAAAGCCAAGGAGAGGAAGAAAGAGAGAACAAGAGAGAGGAGAACAAGAAGAAGCAGCAAGCAAGGAAGCAAGCATCAAGGGAGGGTAACTTACCAAGAAGAGGAAGAAGGAGAAGGAAGAAGCGCTATCATCCGCCACACCAAACACCCAAGGTGAGTCTCTCTCTCTCTCTCTCTATCTCTTTCTTTCTATCTTCCTCTCTCTGCTCTGTTTGTGTATTTAGGATTTGTGATTTCATTATGTATTGCATTTTGTAAATCAATAATGGCGGTCGCCTGGTAAAATCATCCAACAAAGCGCGTCTACATCTCAGTGTAGACGCAGATATAGACGTGGAAAATGTGTCTCTGGGGGCACGTCTTTCAGCGCGTGTGCTCTACAGTGTACATGCGAGGATACACGCGCTGACAGACACTCAGAGAGACGCAGGTATAGACGTGCACAGAGACGCAGGTATAGATGTTGTATGTAATATGTTTTATCTACACAGGGTAATATGATTTTTTTTGTGTAGATGTGGAATCCTGGATCCTCCAGCACCCCCATTCAACAAGGTGCAATTCATGGGGGAGATGACCAATTATCTTGGTCGCCCTCCCACTGCAGATGAGGTTTTTAGTGTGATGTTTGGGACAACTATCACATCTTTGCCTACACAGGGATCAGCTGAGGTACATGGATCGGTCGAAGCACGTACATCTGCAGAGGCACATGTATCGAGTGAAATAGAGGGTAGTGCACATCGAGGGAGGAGGGAGAGTGGTGCGGGAGGACGAGGAGGTCGAGGGCTTTGTGGGGGTTGCCTAGGTGGTGGCTCTCGATCACCCTCACCGGAAAATGAGAGAGGTGAGCCTCCACAAATGTACTACTCTATCACTGATGTTGGTGATATCTTGCATGACTTCGAGGGGAGGGAAGTGATAGCCTACTTGAGGAGTGTCGTTCATGCCACATACAAAGGTCGCATGATTCCCTTCAAGCACAAAAAAAATGGTTTGTGGCAAGAGGTACTGCGGGCAGTACATAAAAGGTACCCTAATCCCGAGAATTCATGATTCACAGATGATTGGGGATGGTCAAAGGTGAGAGACGCGCTTCATAACAAGAGGTCTCACATTATGACGCGCGCCAAGGAGTCATTGCGGAGACAAGAGCAGGGGCACCCTGGATATGGCCAACCACCCAATTGCCACCGCAAGGAGTGGAAAGAGGCCAAGAAGAGAGCAACGGAGAAAATGACAAGTCGCCAGTATGCAGAGGCGCGACGTATCCAGATGGCAACCTCGTCGCATTATGGATCGGCTGGCAGGGAGTCATGGGAGGCTGAGTTTGTAAGTATTATTTGATTCCTTTTTTTAAATTAAATTTTGTAATTTGTTTCACTTCATTATGTAGTGTGTTTTAATGCGTTGTATGTTCAAATTGTTTTGTAGTTCCATTGTTGGTAGGATGCCTACTCCTAGAGAGGTAGGCTACCATCGAGGTCATAACCGGGCATCCACTTGGCAGCATTTCTACGAGGAGGGACTCATCACGGAGGAGCAATATAATCGTGCCATGAGGATTCCACCACCAGAAGAGGTATGTTTTATTTTTTACATGAAAAGTATAGATCAATATGATTTAATGTTTGTAATGGTATTTATATACTTTAATCCTTTGTGTAGGCGAACCCTGATGCAGTTGAGGATAGCGAAGGGGGGACTAGCAGTAGCGGTGGCAGCAACGGTAGCAGCACAGGCAGCGGTGGTGGTAGCGATGATGATGCCTCTTCTGAGGAGATATAGAGGAGCCCCGTGCATGCATGCCTCCCCTTGGCTTGTAATTTTCATTTTTGATATGTATTACTTTCAGCAAGTGCTTGCGACCATGAGGTCACAAGCACTAGAACTCATAATGTAAAAATGTTTCATCTATATATATGAAATTTCGTGTGCTACATACATTGTTTTGTTTTCGGTATCCAATCTTTGAAATAATCTTTCTCTGTTTTTCCTAAGTATACAATTTGATGTTGATGGGGGGGAAAAAAAACCAGAGAGTATGTGGCCTAGCCTGCAAAGCCACATGCTCTCTGTTTTTTTTTTCATACCTCTGTTTTGCACGTCTATCAGCGCGTCTAAATTGCAGGATAAATGTGCGTCTATTATCGTCAAAAACTTTTAGAGTAAACGCGGTTATAGACGCGTAGATACACGCATGTATAGACGCACAATATGAATATATCCACTTTTTTATAAATATGATTATATATTTACGTAGCGCGTTTATATCTATGTCTATAGGCACGTCTAAGTGTGCGTCTACTTCTCCCTATAAGCGCGCTTTTAGACACGATTTTGTAGATGCGAAAATAGACACATTAATAAACGCGCCCGACTTTTTTTTTCACAATTCAAATATTGCGTCTACAAGCGCGTCTATGGAGCCTTTTTCTTGTAGTGCTTCTTTTTTTTAACTAGGCTAGTCACATCCATTGTCTTGTTTATATACGGAGCTAAATTTTAAAAAGGGGTATGTATAAAAGCACATTTGTTTACACACTTGTTGGTGGAAAAATAAACATGGTTTTATACACAAGTCATTTGATGTAGGAATAAGGATGCCTATAGATGCATCCATAAGTACTTTTCTAAATGCATAAAATGATAAATCTATTCACTCATCACTTGAGCTATAATTTCCTCATTGGGAAATCGACACGTATGTCAAAATTTTGGCAATCACACATGGATGTGGACCAATGATCAAGCTTGTCAAGCCATCCAATGGGCCAAAAATAGATAGTTTTAAACAATCCGCAACTTGTTTATTTTTCATCTTGATGGTGTTGTATCCATCACATAAACTTAGAAGTTTGTTTTTATAGAAAAGTGAAAGCACTTTGTAGGATAATGTCAATATAGGAGGCATCATATTGTCCTTGGTATTCTCCTATAAAAGAGTTAAAGCACATTCTAAGCTAATGCCAATATGGGAAACATCTTGTGCTCGGCAAGATAGTTTGTTGTCAACGTAGTGTGAGAGGCTTTCTATGGAATGAGATCCATATTAATGAGAACAACCATGGCAGCATTGTATAAGTTTTAGATGGTCAATAGCTTGATATTTATAATCTTAGTCTTTGGAAGACTCGTCTGATTATAATAACAATGTAATGCCGTTGTGAAAAGAGGTTTCAAGGTAATTAAAAAATCAAAGTTGATAAGAATAGAGTTCGAAAACTATGGAAAACAAATTTCCATGGTTTGTTGTTGGGTTTGCAAGTTATGAGGATTGAGGTTGTAACTAGGCAGCAGCATCAATATCTACTGTGAATAGCTTTCCTGCAATGGGATATCCAAGTTTGTACATTGTTGTGAAGTTGCGTGTGTTGAATAGAAGAGGACTTGTCACGTTCTTTATGTTCTCCACTGGGGAACTCTGCGCAATCCATCCAAGGGCAATGGAGATCACAAGGCAATCATCATGAGAAGGATATCAACATTACGCAAAATGACATGGGAATTAATCATTCACATTATGATTTTGATGAATTGTAGATGTGAGAGGTATCGTTTCTATGCAGCGAGCTACACGTACCTGCTCAAACAGTAGACTGTAGTATCGATGGATCCCGTATGGACCACTCGCGAGGAATGTGGGCTTCGTGGGATGTAAGTAGTTGAAGACTGTAGTGCCCTTTTTCTCCACGTCTGCATGGTAAATCAATATCAAGGCAAACCATCAAGTAGTTTCTTCGGTTTTAGAACTTAAACGAGCAGCTGCTTGCGACTTCAGAACTCACGAATACAGTCTAATAAAACACAATGGAGATCTGCACCTAGAGAATTTATAGACGAAGAGGAATCATCTGCATGATCGTGCAGGGAGGGTGGGATGATTATATTAGAGACAATCCAATGGACGACGGAGCGGCCGACGGGATCCGCAGGGTTGAAAGCGTCAGGGTCGACGATGAGGAAGGTGAAGCCATGGCCGCCGTAGCGAGCCAGGTCGGAACCGGAGACTGTGACGACGGGAGGGAGGGAGGTGTCGTTGAAGGAGAAGCGCTGCCCGGCCTCGCGCACGCACTTCCGGCCGGTGTCGAAGCACACCGACAGGCTGATGTTGGGGGCCGCGCCGAACGAGTCCAGCCACGGCGGGACGATGGAGTCCTGCAGCAGCCGCGTTCTCCCGCGAATATCATGATTGTGGTACGTGAAAGACGATGGAGCAGAGGCTGAAGAATAAGCCGCATCGTTAACCTGCAGCTGATGACGATGAGCGGAGCTGCAGAGCACAGCTTGAATCGCTGTTAAGCCAAGAAGAAGAAGGAGAAGGAGAAGACGGCGACAAAGAGGAATCAGCTGAGGCTGATCAGGGGCTATAGCCATCCTGGCGGCGTGGCACGTATGATCAATACAGACTATCGATCGAGATCGTGGCCTGTGAATCAGAGAAGAGGTAGCCGTCTTGCCTCCTTGGATTTGCAAAGTACTACTCTCTGCGACCATTTATATTTTATTCGGGAAACAGTTTTTTAAAAATTCAGACCTCCCGCCGTGTTGAATCGGCTCGACGTTTTGCCATTGATCAATTCTAAGTTGAAAAGAGTGCAAAAGCTTTTAAACTTCTCATCTAGACTCTCTCTCTCTCTCTCTCTCACATACAGCGTGAAGTCATGCAACCTCCGAGACGTGTATGCAACAACCGATGAGCGGGCTAGAAGTCATGCAGCGTGAAGACTCGCCTGAAGGAGAAAACAATTGCATGCATTGCGTGCACAAAAAGTCAGGCAGACAAAAGAAGAAAAGAGGACAAGCAACAATCTAGAAAAGCAATAAGCAAGATAGAGATCGATCATGTTAAAGAAGAGACTGAATGTAAACCTTTTTTGTAGAATCAAAATACAACACATTGCCAACTAAACACGCATTATTGAAACATATGAAGAAGCAATTGCGGTACCAAATATATACACAAAAGAATCGAAGAGAAATGGAAAACAAGATTAAGAAACATAACCAAAGCCACTAGTTTGTACAAGAACAAGGCAAAGAATCAAATCAAATCAATGAGACAAAGATAATCGAGTAGAGGAGAACACAGACTTGCAAATGATGAACATTGATGTCAGTATCATTATAGACCACGATAAACATAAGAAATAAGTTTATCATTTGAATATGTAGGCAATTTGCTGCAAAGGCAATTGGAAAATTCCTTGTCTTATTAAATGTTGATGTGCTTTCTCATCCCATAAATCCATATCCTTAATGAGCTAGCTCTAAATTAGAGCTTCGGAGGTTCCTCAATCAGTAATCTCATTAAGGAATCCAAACTCTTGGTCTCTAAACATTTAGCATGCAACTTACTCTTTATCATAGTGCCTAGAGCACTAAAACCTCTCTCATAAGGAGCCATACTTGAGCATTGCTAAGGGTAAGAATATTGGGCTAGACATCCCTCCACATACTATTTACTAGCAAGTGCTCAAGTTATCTATGGCAAGTTATACATGATATCCAATCTCTAGATGTCTTCAAAACTTGGGAACTTCCACTTAAGCTCTTCAACATAAGAATGTTCAAAACTTAGACATTTCCACTTAAGCTCTTCAACATACATCATTACAACAAATTCATGCGTATGCAATTTCTTTGATGTATAATAAAAAGTGGCTAGTTGCTCGATCTTCAGCTTCATATTTCTTTAGGACCCTCTCACGTAATGACCATTGTGCATGTACAATAATTCTCATACATTGAAGGAAAAAGATGTCTTCAAATTGGGAATTCAAGCTAGAAATCATTGTGCGGGCACAATAATTCTCATACATTGAAGGAAAAAGATGTCTTCAAATTGGGAATTCAAGCTAGAAATCATTGATTTGAAAAAAGCAACTTGAAACACTAGGGTTTCGTTATGATCATAAAACGTGTCCCTATATAAAGCACCTCTCACACTATAGCAAAAGGTCGGGATATGTGCATTATTGATGCCCTTCTAAGAGCACATCCATGTTCATATCTACCAAGACGAACTTATAAGCATGCCCATTTTACAAGCACGTGGAAGAGAGAGGGGGAGAGCTCAAAATTGAGAGAGAGAGAGAGAGAGAGAGAGAGAGAGAGAGAGAGAGAGACCACTGCTGCCACCATCTGCAAAGGAGGAGAGAGGCTTGAAAGAGAAAAGGGAGAGAAGCCATGAAGGCAAATGAATTATTTTTCGAGCCTTTGAGGTATGTACAGTATCTCTCCTCTCCTTTTTTCTTTTTTAAAGCTACATTGTATTATTTTTCTTCTTAGAAATAGCCATATTTTCTTCTTGTTTTTGTCAAGGCAAGCAATATTTTTGGCTTCTTCTTCTTCAAAACAAGGTAGCTTTCTTCTTCTTCTTCTTCTTTAGAACACAAAAGAATTTCATCTTTTTCCTTTTTCTTCTTTGAAGGTTAAGAGATAGAACCAAGGAAGGGCCAACAAAGGTTCATTGCATATGGTGCACTAGGAAGCTTGGAAAAGAAGGTTATTTTCTTTCTCCTCTTTTTGTTTTTAAAAAATATTATTTTCTTGAAAATAGTTGCACATTTTTCTTTCTTTCTTTACTTTCTTCTTCTTCATCGCAAGGCATAACCAAGCTTTCTTTTGCTTCTACTTCTTCTTTCTCTTATTTATACCTCAAGTGAGAAGGTTTCTAAGAGAGGTAGTGAAGAACCCATAGATTATATAATATATTATGAGACAATATATTATTTCTCTGTGTGCAAAAAAAAGCTCAAGTAGTAGTAATATATTTTTCTTTCTCCTCTTATTCATTTTCAAATTATTAGCATTTTTTGCTTACATGTATTTTTTTTTACTATTTCAATGTTTTCATTTAAATATTTTTTTGGTTATAATATTTCCCTATTAAAATCATTATGTAAAATTCTAATTATGGATATGTTTAACAATGCATTCAAATGTTAGTTAGATGTGACAATACACTTGTTTATAAATGTGTTTCTAACAATAAATATAGACACATAGATTGATGCATCCAAATTTAGTGTGTATATATTATAGAGTGTTTATTGTACTTTTACAACTTATGGTTTTTATGTAAGGATAGTTTGACGCACTATAAGGAAACAAAGATATAGCCACAATTTCGACACAAATTGGTGTTGTCACTAATAGTGTTGTTATATATAACAACACAAATAATGACACTATTAGTGAGGAACATAGTGATGGCATACTAAGGGGGGGAAAAAAGGAGTGAAAATCTAAGCGTAGCATTTTGACAATGAATGAGCAAAAGAGAATCAAAGAGAGAGGGGAAGAGCTCAAAGTTGAGAGAGAGAGAGAGCACTCCTGCCACCATCCGCAAAGGAGGAGAGAGGCATGAAAGAGAAAAGGGAGGGAAGCCATTAGGCAAATGAATTCTTTTTCGAGCCTTTAAGGTATGTACATTATCTCTCCTCTCTCTTTTTCTTTTTTTAATATTCTCTCTTTCTTTTAGTTTGTGGAGAGATGGATAGAGAGAGAGGGGGGAGGGAGAGAGAGAAATAGAGAAAGGAAGGGAGAGAAAGAGAGAGAGAAGAGAGAGGGAGAGAAACAAAGAGGGAGTGAGGGGAGAGAGAAAAAAATAGATAGCAGAAGGGAGATAAAAGAGGAGAGAAAGAAAATGAGGAAAAATAGAGAGAGGAGGAAGAGAGGGAAAAATACATAAAGAGAGAGAAACAAAGAGAGAGATGGAGAGATAGAGAAACAAAGAGGGAGAGAGAAAAATAGAGAGATAGAGGAAGAGAGAGAGAGAGAGAGGGAAGGAAAGAGAGAGAACTAGAGAGACAAAAGTAGGGAGAAAAATAGAGAAGGGAGAGAAACAAAAAGGGGGAGAGAGAAAAATAGAGAGAGAGAGAGAGAGAAAAGCAAAGAGAAGGATGGAGACATAGAGAAACAAAGAGGGAGAGAGGGGAAGAAGAAAACTCGTGGAAGTTACTCTATGTATATTCTCTTATACATCACATGCATTCAAGGTCTATTTATAAATATCCTTATTTGTGAATTTTTTTTTGAATAAAGCATAACTCTTTTCTATTCAATATGTAGATAACCCCTTTATATTGGTAATTTAAAAATACCTTATTTTGAACCTACGTTGTGATGCACATATATATTCACGAGTAACTTACTCGAGAAAGAGAAAAATAGAGAGATAGAGGGAGGGGGAGAGAGAAGGCTAGAAACAAAGAGAGAGAGGGAAGAGAGAAATAAAGATGCATAGGGAGAGAGAAATAGAGGGAGGGACGGAAAGAAACAAAAAAAAGACAAATAAATGTAAAGAGAAATAGAGCAATACACACACAGAGAGAGAGAGAGAGAGAGGGAGAGAGAGAGAGAGAGAGAAATAAAGGGAGATAAAAATAAATATAAGAAAGAAAAAGAAAGAGAGTGAGGGAGATAACGAAAAGAACGGAGAATAGAGATAGGGATGGAGATATATATGTACGTGTGTGTATGTAAGGAGAAAAAGAGAGAGAAATAGAGAGATAAAAAATAAAAAAGTAGAAAAATAAAGAGAGAGGAATAGAAATAAAGATGAGGGAGGGAGGTAGAGAAAGGAATATATATTTACACACACATGTAGATAGAAAAAGAGAGAGAGAAATAAATAAATAGTGAGAGAAAAGGAGAGATATATAAAGGGAGGGACACTCAAAAAATGGATAGAAAGGGATAGAGAGATATGAGAGGGAGGGAAAAAAAGAGCAAAAAAGGAATATATGTAGATAGAGAAAAAGAAGCAAAAGGAAAACTAAACAACATAAAGAGGAAGGGAGGGAGGGAAAGGGAGGATGAGAGGGAGTGATAAATTGAGAGAGAGAAGTGTATCATTCACTGTGATATAAAGAAAATAGACAACAATGACAGTTGCGACGTTTGAGATCGAGAGGCATATCTCAATTAGAGTATCCCATAGCCTTGCACTTAGTGAAAGCTTAAAATAAGATAAAAGTGTCACTTGTCTATAGACCACATGTGATACTTTGATGCGTTTAAACTAAAAATCATTGATTAAGGAGTCTTAGACTTTGAGTTAACTATGAGAAGTATGTACTAATCATGCTTTGCAATCTAACTCGTTGAAATAAACTTTAATAATATTAAATGTACCCTAAAATATCCACAAAGAGGTGTCGATCCATCCCAAGCAATGCACCTATTACGGTCCATAAAAAGTGTTCATGGGCATGCAATGGAAGGAGCATTTGAGTCGATAAGCCCATTAGAGAGCACTCCGCTAACTATGCTCTAGACACCATAAGACATTGGGGACCTTTCTTCAATCTTAGGGCTTGAGATGGAGGCCATGATTGATACATTACTACACATGGACATTGGGTCATTTGATCCATTGAGAGAGGATACGCCCATACCATTATACAATGGGTGCCGACTATCTCACTTAAAGATATTTGTGCTCTTTAAGGATATAGGCAAAGTATGGATGGAGCAATACAAATGTGACCGAGTTGTTCAAGTACATATTACACTCCTTTATCTTGATGCATAGATAAGAATGATCTTTTATTTCTTCAAAAGTGGCTAGTAGTTATTGTGAACTATAACATTTGGCCATGGATTTCTATGAAGAAAGGATGTCTAATCCTTAGCTTGCTCATTCTTGGGTGCTATCATCAAGATTATAAACATTTCTCTCTATCCATTAGTTGACAATCCCAAGATATTGTGGAAGGAGGGGATTACTATGGAAGACATGAGTAATCATATTGGGAGGTGGTCCATTAACATAAGAGTCATTCTTATGTGGACCATGAATGACCTTCTTGGATTCAGGGAGTACTCACATAAATGAACTTCCATTCTTATTGCTAGTATCTAATATCACTCGTTAATATTTGTGTTGACTAGATATGGATATTATGACAGACCTAGTTACCTCAAGTTACTATGCATGCTCGTTAGTTTGGGCTCGTAAAGGTTGCAAACCATGAAGAAGATGGTCTATCAAGGATACACTGCATTCTTACCAAAGGTCCATGATTTAAGAGTAGGATTCCTTGGATGACCCCCCCTGTATGAATGAATATCCAATTTAGCTAGTATGAGTGGAAGATGATCCACGAGGATTTGCTTCCAAGGGAATGAGATGATTCTCAGTTCTCTATGAGCTGTCATATTGGACCCATTTATAGATGAACCATTTGTTGGATCCCATGCATATTTTTAAGAATGTTGGCAGCTTGTTCCGGGACCATATGACAGTTCATACTACCGATCGCGATCATGGGATGTCTTACTCTAGAGATACGTTCAATGATTTATAAGGTATCAAATTTAGTATAGTAGATCTCATGTAAGAAGATCAACACATCCTCCATTGAATTCACAAGGTAAGGAGTAATGGAGACAATCTCTCTCTTTGAGAAGTACTTATCCAGGAGCATGTTCATGATACAAATTCACCTCCTATATCTCATGGATGAAGTGGAGATTGGAGGACCAGTCCATATCAAATGGATGTTCTTCTTGGAGCACTTCATAAAAGTCCTAAAAGGATTTTTGTGACAATAAGCTTATCCGATAGCACGATTGAAGATTGACTAGTGTCAAAGGCATTGGTGTATATTTTGGAGTGGCTACCAATGGTGGATTCAGATAACAAGATATTGTGGATGTTAAAGGATGATGATAGACTAACAAGAGATGTGGTGATTGAAAATGGAATAGAGAAGAGGATGGATGGCATCATGGAGGAGAAAGTGGATTGTTTTTGTGTATTACACTATGCATCCATGGAGAAGTGGCTTAATAGGTATAAGCAGGCCAAAAGTGAACGCGAGAATAGCATGATTAGAATTTCAACATAGCACATGCTAGTGGCTCATTCGATTTGTCGACGGCGTGGAGGAGTTGCCATGGTCCATGCCTACGAGATGGTTGCATGATGCCTTGACCGTAGCTTCACACCAAGGGGTGGAAGTCTCTAGGGAGGAGCGGGAGTTCTCGAGGGGATATAGTATCTAGCAATTATATGTAGTAACTAACCTAGGCATCAAAATAAAATATCGAGTGGGTGGAAATCTTTAGGGAGGAGCGGGAGTAACTAACCTAGGCTTTTTTTTATTTTTGTACCTAGCAATTATACGCAATAACTAACCTAGGCATTTTAATGTATAGTATAAAATCTACAACACAACATGGTCACATGGATGACTTTTTGAGTTGAGTGAATTGGCAAAATACGTTCAACAATAGATTGTGCTATCATGGAGTATTTTAGCAACCTGGAAAGTGTTATTCCTATAGATTACCATAGCTTCTCCATGATTATATTCGATATACAATGGTTTAAAGTGGTTTTGGAAGGAGTAGGGGTAACCGTTTGGCAAGGACCCTTTGGATTCTTAGAGATAGACTATAGAAAAAGATGGAATGATTGCACGATACATTTGTCTTACCAAGTTATTGTACACAAAACAATCACAAATGCTTTTTTGTTCTTGTGTGGTAGAATCTTATTTGATATTAAACAAGCAATATTCTACCCAAACCCAAGACAACCTCATTGGTGGTATGTTGTGCAATCAATACCTAGCATGGACATGGAGAGTATGTAGATAGAGGAGTTGCTATTGTGAGGGGTGGAGGCTGAGGAGGGCTTATGGTGTGCCAAGGAGACAATCACACGCAATCTAGGCAAAGAGAGTAGAGTACAAGAATTCTTCGAGAATGAGTAGACTCCTTTTTCTTTAGAGGTCATGAATAGCCATGATTGGAGGCATCTCTTCATTTTGTACTCAAAACCTCATTTTTTAGTAACTTTTATCTCTTTCTCTAATCAAGAGATCTCATAAGTATTTGTGATTAGTAGAGAGCCAAAAGAGAGTATTTTGGGATATCATGAAGGTAGTAGAGTGCTTGAAAGTGGATAAGAAGCAGCAGAGGAAGCAAAAAATGATTTTGTTACTATTGTGGGCTAAAGACATCCATCTTCATATTGCATGATTGATATTTGGATATTTTGAGCCTCTTTCCCTTAGACACTACTTTATAATGCTTTTATTTTTATTTTTTAGTATTTTTAATACTTTTTTAGAAAACTAAGAAAAAAGGTCATCTTATCTCCAAACTTTAGTTTTTGTAACTAAAGTTATGATTTATTATATCCAAAAATTATTATTTAATATGGAATTCTTCACAATATGACTTTTAAATGCTAAAAATATATAATTTACGAGTTTACAGATCCATCTCTTTGTAAAAGTACTATAATAGTTAGAACAAATTATTCTAAAAAAGCCATATAAGTATTGTAAAAAAAATTAAGAGAAATCTTAAAATATTAGTTGAATCTAAAATATTTATGAGAAAATTTTATCAAGTCAATATGGGTATGGGTATGCTATATATTCTTGTCAAACACTCTAAATATATTGTAAATTTTGAATAAAGTAGGATTCATAATGAGAATAATAAAAACCTTACAAAATCATATCAACTTATCAGCATGTTTTTAAAATGAGGTGGTTTCATTAAGTAAAATAAGCTCAAGATGTGTACATTACACGAATAAAACATAGCCACAATGAGCACAACTTCACTATCACCTCCACCATTAGTTTAGCAGATGTGCACATACTTAGTTAAATGACTATGCAAATCTAATAGAAGTTCATTGCAAAAAAATAGAGTCAATTAGTAATTGCTAATTGGGTGTAACCTTTCAAAATGAGAAATCATGATAGATATAATAATATTTTAATTACTAACTAAATTGGCCATTGATAACGACTATCTCTTATTATATGACAATTAATTTTTAGCTAAATTTTGCACACAAGTTACACATTTAAATACAATAATTAGACACTAGATGATGGATCTTAAAGGAGGAAATTATAATATCGTAAAGTCTCAAAAATGGCCAAGGTAGACTTGTTCGATTAACCCATAACACAAAGCTACTTAGTGAATTCTTAGATAAATTATAATGAGAAGAACTCAACCCAAATGAATAGACACTCAATTGAAATGAGATAAATTAGAAGCTTGAATACTTCATGAAGAAATTTCCCAACTTGATGAATTGTGTAATTGTTTAATGTGAAATTATTGAATTTAATTTATTATTTTTGTAGAATAAAGTAATAAATGAATTATTTAAAAAGAACTATATTCTAAAAATGAACTCCTTAAAGCTATACTTTAAGTAAAATTTCTTGCTATGATTGTTGTTTCCAAAATCAATTATTAATAGTTTGGTCCATACATATGGTATGTGGAGCAAGTGTGGCTATTCCCAAGTATGCCACTAAGTTTTGCCATTAGTATTTGGCTCTATCTCATTTGTTGAGACGATCAATACCATAGATGAGAGGTCTCTCCCCACAAGAGGTGACTAGTTTCCAAAAAATCATGATGGCTAGTGGGGCTCTAGAAAGATTATCACGATGTCTAGAACATTGCCAATATCTTGCAAGCTTGAAAGAGGTGAAAAAGATCCAAATGGTTTTGATATATATCTAGATTCTTTTTAAAGCAAAATTTGTACCCGATTTATGAGGCAAGATATGAGCATTAACCAATTATGAGAAATAATATGTGTTCCTTATTGATGGAATAAAGAACTATTTGTAAAGAGATAAATTCAATTGCCTTTGTTTCTGGTACATAAATTTATGTGAAAGAACTCAACTAAAGCTATATAATTAGATAACTAAAGAATACCATGGGTGTGTGGTAGGAACTAACTGGGCAATTTTGTCCAAGAAGAACATCATATAGATGAATGGATCCATTTAGTAGGGTGGCTTCTCAACAGCGATAGATCTAGAGTTGAAAAACAATGAATACTCTAGGATCTAAGCCTTTGAACCATTTTAGGGGGTGCTGTGACATTATATCTTATGGGATGAGTAATTAACATTCTATTCCTCTTGATTTCTTACTCCTCTCATTTAACCAAATGTAGCATTTGCCCCAATTCGAGCTTTAAATAATCAAATAAGTGGCTCTCTTAGCTCAATGCTAGACTTCCTTTAGGAGACCCTAGTTGATTCATTATGTTAACCATTTCCCGCAAGATGGGCTACAAAAGCAAAGAGAAAAAAGTGATGAGTGATATAAGAATAAAAAGAATAATGGGTACATAAAGGTTGAAGTCGAAAATTAGTAGAAAACAAAAGTGAGTACTCAAAAGTACATTCATTATATCAAAATGGTTTAAATAAATGTTGGAAATGAAAGGGAAACTCATAGAGAAACAAAGCTGAAAACAAGATGTAGGTGTGAGGCACTCTAGGATAAATTCAAAAATTAAATTCAATATTTTAATATCCCTCGCCCGCCGCATAAAACACCCCCTTTTTTCAAAATAATTGAAAATTTTTTATCCCCTCTCCCCTGTCGTCACCGACAAGTATTAGGGGGGAAGGAGAGGGATGACGTCGACGAGGGAGATGTTGCCGAGAACAATGGCCGAGGACAAAGATTGCAATGAAGGAGAGAATCGATGATGACGAAGGCCATGTGACCCACTACCTTCCCCTCCCTTAGAGCATGATGGCCACTCCACAGGCCGTACCACCATGCAATATCATGTCCCGCCCCCATTCTTTTTTTAAAAAAAAGAGGGAGATACCACCTCTTCCCCCCCTTGCTGCCGAGAGAGAGAGAGAGAGAGAGAGAGAGAGAGAGAGAGAGAGAGAGAGGGTGAGGGAGAGAGGGAAATAATATTCCAAGGCTCCTCCCCCATTTCCCCTCCTAAGAGGGTGGCCATATGCACCTTTCTTTTCCCATCCTCTCGAGATTATTCTCAACCCCGCAAGCTCAACTTTTTCCCAAATTGGCCCCAACTAATCGAGTACGAGGCACGGAATTCTTGTGCGATTCGCGTCTAAGGGAGACGAAGATTGAGAATAGCCCCCAAGCAAAAATTGTCAGGCACAAATGGCAACCCCACAACGAATAATGAAGCCTCGGGCAAGGGCACCACTGCCAATCCAACTGCGATACTAGTCATAAGCAATGAATTTCCAAACTAATAAGATGCTTGTTTTGATTTTTGCATGATGTACATTATATGGCACACAAGAATAGGTCATGGGGGGAGAGAGAGAGAGAGAGAGAGAGAGAGGTGTATCTATTGAATTAGTGGTCAACACTTATGCATTGAAAGCAAGTGAGTGGGAGGGGGGACAGGGGAGCCACCTAACACCCTATAATCCTTCTTTTCCACCCTATTCACAAATGGAGGAAACATAAGAGGATTAATAGGAGGTAACCCTCAATGTAATTGCCTACACATGCAACATCGATTAATATTGTAATGTGTTCACCTGTTATCTTCAGGACACATCTTAGCAGTCCATCAGAAAGGATATCTAGAAGGCTCTGCCTGGCACAACCATGGAATGTTACGAGGTTTGCGATCTAGGACTTTCCGCGTCTTCCATGTAGCGGAAGTATTCCGGCCGTTCCCACTTAGGACCGACCTGAATTAGGGTTTTCCCTATTGGTCATTTCCTAACGGCAACTAGCGTCGAACCCAAGAGAACTACTTTACGCAGAAATGCCAGGTTCGAAGCAAATTCACGCTGCACTTGGTTCAAGGAGAATGGGAAACAAGAGGGATGTGAAGCTCAACCTCTCTACCATAAGGCATCGTCCCATTCCGTTCCCCTAAAACATCGTAAATCGGGATCAGTTATAACTCTAGGTCAACACTCTTGTTGTTCGTGTTCGTTAACGATCTTTCAGCTGTCCATCGTGATTTGAGAAAAGTTCTCGGCCAACCAGGAACACCCATCCATAGGACGGACCTATGGCCACATCCACCGCACTTTCCTCAGGTTGTTTTAGTTATTTAATTACCTAACACATTTTGTTGGATATGTATCAATCAACTTCTTTAATTGGCCCGTTAGGCACTGTTTCTTTCATGTAATCATATCACTTGACATAGAAAAGCAATGTCAAACAAGTTCCTTTTTAACAAGTTATCATATTTATCTTTGAAATACATAAAGTCCAGCCCGTAGGCTTATCCAAAATCCGCCCGAAGGCTATCCAGCAATCCACAGGGACCACTAATCCAAGATTCCGCCCGTAGACTAGTATGTGGGCCTCGAGATCCAATTCCCAAGTCACATTAGCCTCTTGTGCAGGGTCCGAAAGGCGAGGGATTTACGACCAGAGCCCCCTGGGACCCAAGCATCCTCTTGCTCCAAGTAGCGCTCAACGAAGAGACCTCTCGTGGCGGATTCGGTCCACTTTCCCGGTGCGGTTAACAACCCCCTTGGTTAGGGTCACGCAGGCAGTTGGGGGTAACTGAAGCTGCCTCTCCCTTCAGGCCTTCAACCTGAAGTATTAGATATCCATTTATCTTTTAATTCATTAATCAAACAAAGCCAAACCGTGCTCTTAAATGTGTTACAAGCACAAACATTTCCATTGGTCGTTTGTTGTTGGCCAACTGCTAAGGAGTGAATCCTTTTCGAATGCATCCAGCACTCGATCTGGGATGACTTGCGACTTGGCAAGATCCCCTATATCCTGGGTTAGGGCGTACCCTATTAACCCGACTTGGTCAATACCTTAAGTCCATATGTTATTCCAATTTATTGGTTTTTCCTTTGCTCCAAGCAATTATTTTTACCCCAGAAAGATACTATATTAGGACGATTATTCATCCTCTTGCAAGATAACTTGCGTAAGAATCTGCCAACCTCATTCCGAGAATTGGCCATTCCCTTGTGATCCAAGCACAAGATCATATGACTCTGCACTTGTTGCACAAGTGTCGCATCGAACTATGGGACTATTCTACCCATCAAATGGAGTCACGAAACAATCTATTCCTGATTACATTAGGCTGACGTTGTCAGTCCTAGGGTTTCAAGTTCCATCTTTTAGCGAAAGATTCTTAAGGAAAAACCCTAGATCACTTCTCAATTATGTTGTGTGTTCCCTACATTCGGTGAATGTGGACAAGTATTTAGGGTATAGGAGTTTCGGTTTTAGCAATACGTGCGACTAGGTCACGTATTAAATCATAGTTAGTTCTTTGGAATTGAATGAACTCTTTCTAAAACGAGTACTCCACGGGTTTAGGTGTTTTAGGTTTATGCCAATTTAACCTATCTACTTTTGAAGATAATTATGCTATTATTTCCATAACACATGACTCATTGTCTACGCGTAAATTGATTTTCAGCCTTAACTTATCGATTTAAGATCAAGCATAGGTTAGGTTATAACCTAATTCCAATTAATCATCCTATAACTTACGAACAAGATTCATGCTAAACAAGCAACCTTTTACTAATAATTATGCAGTTGAAAAACGATAATTGACCAATTTATGCAACTTAGGAATCATTTCATGCCTTGCACTTTCCTATGGATTCTTAGCACTTTCCATGATGACTCATTGCGAAGAAGATATGGCCTAATAATGTGACATGCAATTTTATACTTCCATGCCTAAACGGAGTGCACTATCTTAATTCTGTTTTTGTAAATATAGACTAAATGCATATCAATTTTCTGCTCACTTTATTTTTGTTCGTTTTATTGAAAATACTAATGACTAAATTCCTCTGTCGTGAGCTAATTTTTCTAAAGCATTTAAGACAAAAAATGCATCCTATTTTCAACAATTATCCTCGCACGATTGAATTATAACAATACCAAACCACGTGGATGCTAGGAGACGATCCTCCTGTGGTTGTGCCTTGGGTTTTCTTAGGAGGCATCGCGAATGCAGCCTTTCCGTCGCGTGGATGCAGCTTTGCGAATTTCCTTTTTGAAATACCACCGTCCTTTATGAGTCTTCTGTTCTTTCCTTTCGTAGAAGCTCTTTGAAGGGATACTTGTGGAGGAGGGGAAAAATCACGGAAAGGGTTCAAAACCGGGAACGGGGTGTTTCAAAATCCTCCGCGAATAAGGCCCATTAAAGCCATGGGAAGGGCTTAATGGCCTTTTAAAGACTCACAAGAAAGGGGAATAAAAGGTGTAGAAACCCTTACGAGGGCTTTTGTATGGGGAAAGAAGGTGTCAAAAGACCCTTAACACCCTCTTTTCTTTTTGTAAGGGGGTAAAACAAAAGGGTATAAAAGGGTCTTTAGGGAGCCCTTAGGGGAAATTTAAGGGGGGGGGGGGGGGGGGGGGGGAAAGGACCTAAAGTAAAACCTTTATAGAGCCCTAAGGGGAATTTTTTGGGGGGGGGGGAATAGGCAAAGGTGTGAAAAGGGGGCTTAGAAAGCCCCCTTGGAAGCTTCCAAGGGCCTTCTAGGAGCCTCACAAAGGGCATGTGGGGGGTGGAGGTCGTCGACAGATGGCAGCGAAGATAAGGTAGCTGGCGGCGATGTGGGCAGGGTCGGACTACAGCGGCAGCTACGATGGCGATTGGGCGGCGTCTCATCCCCCAACGACTTCACGGTGGCGACCTTCCTCTTCTGGCAGTGTTGACCACCTCTCTCTCTCTTGCCCAAAGTCACGGCCCTCTCCTCCATCAAAGCTCCTATGGCCACTAGTTTTATAGGGAGAGGGAGAGGTTCCTCCCTCCCCTACGCGGCAGCGGGCATGGCCTCCTTCCCTCCACAGGCTCCAACAAGGAGCTTGCCATACCTTCTATTCCCCTCCCCTTCCAGCACAACAATCGGCTGGGGGGATAATGAAAAAGAAAAAAAATTTGACATTTATCCATTGTAGGCAAATTCAACCAAAGGCAAGTATTGAATCCACCTTTTTGGCTCACGATAGCAGTATGCCCTAAGCATGTCCTGGATCACTTGATTGACTTGCTCTGTTTGGCCATCTGTTTGGGGATGGTAAGCTGTGCTAAAGCAGAGTTGAGTCCCAATGGCTTCAAAGATGTCTCTCCAGAAGTGTGATGTGAAGAGAGAATCACGATCACTAACGATTCTTCTTGGTAGCCCATGTAGCTTGAATATCTCCTTGATAAACAATCTTGCAATGTCTGAGGCTTTATAGTTTGTCTTCACTAGAATAAGGTGTGCAACCTTAGTTAGCATGTCAACCACAACCATGATGGAGTTGTATCCTCCTTGAACTTGGGTTAGGCCAACAACAAAATCCATGCTGATGAATTCCCATTTCATTTGGGGAATGTCAAGCGGTTGCAACTTCCCTGGCATTTTGACATGTTCGGCTTTGATACATTGATAAGACAAATACTCGGTGACATATTTGAGAACGTCACTTTTAAGCCTCTCCCAATGGTAGCTCTTCCTAACTGCATTGAGAGTCTTGGCATAGCTAGGATGTCCTGAGAAAGGGGAATTATGAGCTTCCCACAATATCTTCTGCTTAAGTGACTGACTTGCCGGTATGCACAGCCTCGTTCTATAGTAGACAAGTCCACTATTGATAGAGAACTCATGATACTTAGCCTGCAGCTTTTGGTTTTGATCCTTGATAGAGATCTCCCTCAGCATCGTTTGGTAGGCTGGATCATGGCATGCATCCTCTCTAGCTAACTCAAGTATTGGATTGTTTGGCATATATACTTTTGTAGCTAGAGATCTAGTTGTTGATGGATTTTGCAAGATTAGAGAATTAAGGAATGCCTTGCAATTGAGTGCATCGGCAACTACATTCTCTTTTCCAGGTCGGTACTTGGTTTCAAAGTCGTACTCTTCCAGCACTTCAATCCAGCGACGTTGCCTCATGTTGAGCTCGTTTTGGGTAAAGATCCACTTGAGACTCTTATGGTCAGTTACTAGTGTAAACTTGTTACCCAATAGGTAGTGTCTCCAAAGCTTTAGAGCATGGATGATAGCTAGCAATTCCAGATCATGTGTAGCATAATTCTTCTCATGACTCTTCAATTTCCTTGAAGAGTATGCTACATGGTGATCTTCCTGCATGAGTACACATCCTAAGGCAAGTGTGCGCTAGCATCCGTTACTACCTCAAACTCCTTACTGAGGTCTGGAATCTTTAGGATAGGCGCTAATACCAAACTCTGCTTCAACCTATCGAAGCTAGTTTGTTTGGGAGTTGACCATGCAATGGATGTTTGCTTCTTCAGTAAGTCCGTTAAAGGTGCTGCAATCAAAGCATAGTTTTTTATGAAGACCTTATACCATCCTGTCAATCCAAGAAAGCTACGTATTTCTTTGATAGTTGTTGGTATTGGCCATTCTAGCACATCTCTGACCTTGGCTAGGTCTACTGAGATTCCTTCTGCTGATATGATGAATCCCAGATATTCAATCTGACGTTTGAAGAATGCACACTTCTTCATCTTAGCATATAGCTTATGTGATCTCATTGTCTCAAGGACAATCCGAAGTTGGGGTTCATGAACTTCTTCCTGTTTAGAATAGAATAGAGTGTCTTTGAAGAAGACGAGCACAAAATCATCAAGATATGGCCTAAAGATATCCTGCATTAACCTGTTGAAGGTGGTAGGTGCATTTGTAAGCCCAAATGACATAACTAGGAACTCAAAGTGTCCATATCTTGTATTGAAGGCCGTCTTGGGGATATCTTCTTCCTTGATCCTTATCTGATAGTAACCCGACCTGAGAGAAATCTTGGAGAAGATCTTTTCTAATTTTTGAAGGCAATGAAACAATCTTTATACGTCGCATGCACAACGCTTCTCATGTACGCCATTACATCCCTTCCTTCATCATCATGGAAGATGCCACCAGCATCTGTAACTCTATAGTACTGGCGTACAACCTCCTCTACCTGATCTACTAGTGAGGGTGATCGCTCGCCACCTCCTAGGAAACCCCCACATAAGCCTCGTCCTCCCCCTCGACTCTCCCTCCTTCCTCTCTATCGACTACCCTCTGCCTCTCTGGATGCACGAGCTTCTATAGATGCTTGTGCTTCACCCGATGCACGTACAGGTGTTACACGTGGAGTACCTGTATATGGAGAACCTGCATGTGGAGTACCAGCATGTGGAGTTTGGGAAGTAGTGCCAGGCAAAGACGTCAGAGGCATTCCACACATAACACTGAACACCTCGTCCGCTGTGGGAGAGCGGCCAAGGCGTCTGGTCATCTCTCCCATGAAGTCTTCCCTACTGGGAAAACCTCCAAAAAATGCATTGATCCCCCTACTAAATGAGGCCAATGTATCATTCATGCGATCCAATCCGGATCATTGCTAGATGAACCAGGATACGACATCTGCAATAAAAACACAAGAAAAAGACAAATTTATTTGCATACAAAAAATCATATATTACCTACATTTTCAAAGAGCTTTCTTTAGACATTGAGCATAAAACTTAAGTGCTAATGCTTCTCATAAACAAGAAAACTGATAGACACAAACATGGGATTGGTCACATTCATCATTGCAAAAATATATATTTTTTATCAGAGCTGGGAGACCTGGCGTGTGTATCCCCGCGTCTAAATTACAGGTTAGACGCGCCCTCAGACGCACTCCCAAAGTCAACCTTCTATCTAGCACGTCTATATTCGCATCTAAGATGCAGCACAGACGCGTTGTCAGACGCACATTCCAGGTCAATGCTCTGCACGTGCATGTTTCATCGCGTGTAGACTACAGAGCACACGCGCCAGCACACGCATTCTAAGATGCGCCCTCAGACGCTAGGAGAGGAAACATTTTTTGCGTCTATATCTGCGTCTACATTGAAATTAGACGCGCTATCAGACGTGCTCGGTCGGCTGATTTTAGCCCGACGACCGCCATTGATGATTTACAAAATGCAATAAATAATGGAATCACAAATCCTAAATACATAGACAGAGCAGAGAGAGAAAGAGAGAAACAAAGAGAAAGAGAGAGAGAGAGAGAGAGAGAGAGAGAGAGAGAGAGAGAGAGAGAGAGAGAGAGACTCACCTTGGGTGCTTGGTGTGGCAGATGGTGGCGCTTCTTCCTTCTCCTTCTTCCTCTCCTTGGTAAGTTACCCTCCCTTGATGCTTGCTTGCTTGGTTGCTGCTTCTTCTTGTTCTCCTCTCTCTTGTTCTCTTTTTCTTCCTCTCCTTGGCTTTCCTTTTTCCCTTCTTGTGTGTTTGAAATGAAAGAAGAGGTGAGTCATGAGGAGGTGAGGCATGAAGAGATTGCATGTCGGCTAAACTCAAGCTTAAGAACCGCAAAAAGCGCAAGAAAGGAAAGGTGCAGTTTGAAAAGAAATGATTTAAGTATGGTTTGAATTTTGACGTGTGCGTTTATTTTTGCGTGTATATGCGTGTCTATTGTTCAGATAGACGCGTATGTAAACGCGGATATAGACGCACATTTAAGCATTTTATGAATTTACTTGTTTTTTCAGGTTTAACCACGTCAAGATATCATGCATGTCCTATTTGCGAGTCCTTCTCTAGTTTCCTCTAGGCTGGCACGTTTAAAGAAGGTTATCTACGACAATCATCATCGATTTCTTCCTATTGACCATCCCAAATATGTTCTCCCTACTAATGGAATGACTTCACAATCTCTAACCATTCGAGATTAAAAGGAGAGATGGATTAATACCGACAGCCACCCTCCACTCGGCATGAGTCGATAAGAAGTGCATTTCTCTCGATTGACTTTAAAGTATTTAGCATGATGAATTATTTACGTAATATATTGTTTATTTGTTAGGTTCTCTATATTTTTTTGTCTTCCGTACTGGACTGAACTCAAGATCAATCACCTGTTGGACCCCATGCACATATTAAAAAATGTTGTATCTACATTATTGAATCGCTTGATAGGGGCTTGTGATTTAGTTAATGTAAGGTAACATTGGTCGCATGAGACGAGCCTCGCCACGCATTGGACCCAGAGCAAAGATTGAGCTACCCTATGCACCTTGGATGTTGTCAAAGAAGGAGGAAAAAATAGTGAAGGCACAAATATATAGCTTTCGAACACCCACAAGATGTATGAGATGTCTCAAGGGGGCCTTCATAAAGAAAAAGAAAAGAGGTGTGGAGCAACTATCTGGTTTGAAGTCCCACGATTGGCACAAAATGATTCAAGTAAGGGTATCTCTAACCATGAATATATAACTAATTAGTGGAATAACTATGTGTAAACTTTGGGGTATGATGACTTTTTCCTCAACTAATCATTTGATCTATGAATATTGTTTACATTCAGTTTGTACTTCCTACTAGCATATCCCATTGTATATCCAAAGATGTACGTGATATCATTTACAAGATGGGAGAGCTTGTGAGGTGTATATACATTGTATTTTTTCATTATATATCTTTGAATTTCTACACAAAAGTAAACAATTCTAAAATACATCTTGACAGTTACGTGAGCTCGGAGGAAATTGATCCAAACACATTGCAAGATGCTCGAGTATTATCTGTTGAGGTGGTTTGTTTGGTGGAGGAAATTTTTCCTCGATCCATTTTGACTACTCAATTACATTTACTCGTACATTTGATTGATGAGATCGCACTTTTTGGGGCAGTTCATGTAAGGTGGATGTTTTTTCTTGAGCGCTTCATGAAAACCTTGAAAGATTTTGTGAGGCAAAAAGCACGGCCTGAGGGAAGCATGGCTGAGGGTTGGTTAGTGCAATCATCCCCTGTTTATATCTTTGAATATCTTGCTGAAGTGGATCCCTCTCATCCACGACTATGGAAAGATGATGAAGACTTGAGGATGACCTCTATAGTACCTCAAGGAAAAGGAATGAGTATGCTAACAAAAGAAGAACTTCGTAAGTTAAATAGTTTTTGTGTGCTCAGTAGTGATGTAATGAGCAAATGGGTGACACTATATAATGAAGCAAGGGCAAGAAGAAAAAGCGAAAGACAAGAATTTCGCACTAGATACGGACGTAACGTCTCATTTCCAGATCATCTAAATGTGCTCCCACATCATATTGATATAGATTGGTTACATGAGGAAATGGAGAGAATGGAAAAAGATGAGGAAATTAATATATCTCAAGAAGAGTGGGAATACGCACGAGGTTGCTTATTTAAGGTGAGACATACTATCAATTAATTTGTTTCTATAAGTTTTATTTTATATAAATAATTGACATGTTTGATCTTTTATCTTTTACTACTAGTGCACATTATTCAATGCACTTTGGTGTGAGGATAAACATATTCGAACTCAACGTATATATGAAAAGAGAAATACCCAAGATTGTGGTGTCCTTGCTCACTTCGAGGATGCCAATGGTACCATGGAAGGTTATTGTGGCTTGATCCAAGATATTCTGAAGCTTGACTTCAGACGATTCTTTATATATGTACTGGATGTGAAGTGGTTTAAAGAAGTGGTAAAAAATGGTGAGCATTGCACAATCAGACGTCATCCAAGTGGTTTTGTAATCATTGACTCTACAAAATTTCACCAAAACAAGAATGACACATTAGTACTACCTCAACAATGCGAGCAGGTATATATGCAAAGGCTAATTTTTTTATATGTTTGCATGTGATACATATACACAATATAATAAGTACAATTAAGTTTTTTGCTTTTGTTTTTCAAATACAGGTTGTGTATCATCCAATGGTAAACAATAACTGATGGTGGTATGTCATCCCTATATCTAATCGTTCAAAACCAATATATGGTAATATTACCAACATGAAGATAGCAGATGACAATCCAACAATTAATGATAATGTGCATGATGATACCATAATGGATGATATGCGTGATATAGTACAAGATGAACCTCGCGAGGATGTTCAAGGAAACACAAAAGAAGAAAATAATGTGATTGTCGATGATATTGATGAAGTTATTGAGCAATATAGCAACACATCTGATAGTGGGATAGACTTATTCGTTTCGTTACCTCTTGGTAACATAGACCTAGAAGTAGATAGTTTAGCAAGGGCTGATCTCATTGAAGATGAGATGGATCATTCACTGTAACATACTTAATTTGCTTCATGATTCAATGTGTATTCCTAATTCTATGGTTTTTATCATGCGCACACGTGCATACTCAAGAATCAATAGTCAAGTTTAAAGCTAAATTGAATTTTCCATGATAAAAAGGAAGTATTTTTTATCATCTTCAAGTAGAGAAATTATGAGATACATATTGCAATGCTTGCTACTAATTGTAAGGTTTCTATCGCTTGTCGCTAATTACTTATATCAGGCTTGTCAACTGGAGGAACTGCCATTCATTAGAGAGCAATCAAAAAGTAATTATTAACTCTATTTTTTTAATTCAATGATTCAATGTGTATTCTTAATTCTATGGTTTTTATCATTCGCACACGTGCATGCTCAAGAATCAATTTCAAGTGATTAAATAATTATTACTTTGGTTTTCTAATTATGTGAATTGCAATTTTAGGTGGTTAAATAATTGTGCGTCTGCTGGCGCATCTATATTGGCGTCTATTTGCACGGATATATAGACGCAAAATTCATGTCTATTTACACGCATGTTTACATGCACTTATAGACGCAATGATAGACGCGCCCGACTTTGCGCGTCTAACATGCGCGTCTATGCCTCGTTTCTATTGTAGTGCATATACACGCGCGAATACATGCACATAATAAACCAAAATTGCTATTTATTTAATTCAATTTACACGTCTATTAGCGCGTCTATTTGACAGTTAGGCGGACATATAGACATGCTTATAGACGCGCTTTTACAAGCACTGATAAACGTGAACGAAAAACAAAAAATCTTCTTTTTTTAGAAAAGATATTAAATTTTATTTTTAAATTTGAATTATGGAATGCGTGTATAAGCACGTGTACTCTGAATTGTAGACGCGCGTATAAACGTGGATTTTCTGCAATTTAGACGCGTGGATAGATGCGCAAAACAGAACTGGAAAAGAAAAACCAGAGAGCGTGGATAGATGCTCTCTGGTTTTTTTTTCCCCCTCCCATACATCAGATTGTGCATTTGGGAAAAAGACAATGTATCTTACGGGCATGAGAATTGAAAATAAAAGTCCATGTATTCATTATAGATCAAAAGCATTTATATGGGAAGTTTAAGTGCGTGCGACCTAAAGTGTGGCCGCAAGCAGTAGCTTCAAAGATGGATCATACATATACAAGAAAACAAGGCCTCATGAGGAGGTATGATGCTCCTCTACGAGTCTGAAGAAGAAACATCTTCGCTAATACCACCATGGCTACTAGCGTCGCTATCCCCCTCCTCGCTATGCTCCACATCCGGGTTCACCTACACACACAAAAGATCAAGGTTGCTTACATAGACATGGTGGAGAAAAAGTTATAATTAGCTATACTGTTAATAGGAAAGTAAGAAAAACATACCTTCTCTGGCTGTCGAATGCTCATGGCCCGGTTGTATTGGTCCTCAGTGATGAGACCCTCCTCATAGAAGTGAAGCCATGTGGCTGCGCGGTTATGGCCTCGATGGTAACCTACCTCTCTAGGAGTAGGTATCCTACCAATTATAGTAGTTTGCAAAACAATTATGATATACACAAACAATTATGAGTCACAATATATTAGAACAAATTATATAAAGAATTGAAAGAAATATAAATTTAAAAAAACTAGAAATCAAAATATACTCACAAACTCTGCCTCCCACGACTCTCTGCCGCCCGATCCGTAATGCGACGATCCCATGGTTTCCATTTGGATCCGTCGCGCCTCTGCATGCTGGTGACTCTTCACTTTCTCTGCTGCTTTCTTCTTGGCTTTCTTCCACTCTATGCGGTGGCACATAGGTGGTTGGCTATAGGCTCCACGTCCCTCCTCCTGCCTTCGCAGTGAGTCCCTGGCGCGTGTCATGAGGTGGGATCTTTTGTTGTGAAGCATATCCCTCACTTTTGTGCGTCCCTAATCATCCGAGAATCGCTAACCCTCAGGATTTGGGTACCTCCTATGGATTACCCTCAACACCTCCTGCCACAAGCTGCTTTTCTGATTTTTGAAGGCAATGAAATAATCTTTATCCGTCGCATGCACGATGCTCCTCATGTACACCATTACATCCCTTCCTTCATCATCATGAAAGATGCCACCAGCATCTATAACTCTATAGTACTGGCGTACAACCTCCTCTATGTGATCTATTGGTGAGGACGATCGCTCGCCACCTCCTAGGCAACCCCCACACAAGCCTCGTCCTTCCCCTCAACTCTCCCTCCTCCCTCTCTATCGACTACCCTCTGCCTCGATGGATGCACGTGCTTCTGCAGATGGTTATGCTTCAGTCGATGCACGTACAGGTGCTGCACGTGGAGTACCTGCATATGGAGTACCTACATGTGGAGTTTGGGAAGTAGTGCTAGGCAAAGACGTCAGAGGCGTTCCAAACATGACATTGAACACCTCGTTCGCTGTGAGAGAGTGGCCAAGGTGTCTGGTCATCTCTCCCATGAAGTCTTCCCTACTAGGAAAACCTCCAAAAAATGCATTGACCCCCCTGCCAAACGAGGCCAATGTATCATTCATGCGATCCAAATCCGGGTCATTGCTAGATGAACCAGGATACGACATCTGCAAAAAAAACACAGGAAAAACAGAAATTTCTTTGCATACAAAAAATCATATATTATCTACATTTTCAAAGAGCTTTCTTTAGACATTGAGCATAAAACTTAAGTGCTAATGCTTCTCATAAACAAGAAAACTGATAAACACAAACATGGGATTGGTCACATTCATCATTGCAAAAATATATTGTTTTTTATCAGAGCTGGGAGACCTGGCGTGTGTATCCCCGCGTCTAAATTGTAGGTTAGACATGCCCTCAGACGCGCTCCCAAAGTCAACCTTCTGTCCACAGCGCATCTTTATTCGTATCTAAGATGTAGCACAGATGCACAGTCAGACGCAAATTCCAGGTCAATCTGCACGCGCATGTATCCTCGCGTGTAGATTGACCTGCACACGCACTAGCACACGCGCTCTAAGACGCGCCCTCAGATGCTATGAGATGAAACATTTTTCGCGTCTATATCTGCATCTACACTGAATTGTAGACGCACTATCAGACACGCTCAGTCGACTGATTTTAGCCCGACGACCGTCATTGATGATTTACAAAATGCAATACATAATGGAATCAGAAATCCTAAATACACAGACAGAGCAGAGAGAGAAAGAGAGAAACAAAGAGAGAGAGAGAGAGAGAGAGAGAGAGAGAGAGAGAGAGAGAGACTCACCTTGGGTGTTTGGTGTGGCGGGTGGTGGCACTTCTTTCTTCTCCTTCTTCCTCTCCTTGGTAAGTTACCCTCCCTTGATGCTTGCTTGCTTGCTTACTGCTTCTTCTTGTTATCCTCTCTCTTGTTCTCTCTTTATTTCTCTCCTTGGCTTTCCTTTTTCCCTTCTTGTGTGTTTGAAATGAAAGAAGAGGTGAGTCATGAGGAGATGAGGGATGAAGAGACTAGGTGAGGCATGAAGAGACTACATGTCGGCTAAACTCAAGCTTCAGAACCGCAAAAAACGTAGGAAAGGAAAGGCGCAGTTTGAAAAGAAATGATTTTAAGTATGGTTTGAATTTTGACGTGTGCATCTATTTTTGCATGTATATGCGCGTCTATTGTTCAGATAGACGCGAGGATAGACGCAAATATAGACGCGGAAATAGACGTTAATATAGACGCGGATATAGACGCACATTTAGGCTTTATCATAATTTTTTGTTTTTAAGATAAGTTTTAATAGTGAATTCTTATAATAAGTTTTAATGTTTTTATGATGATTTTTGTGTATTTAAAATTGAGATATTATGTAAACGTATGAATGACAAATATTTTAATTTGATAATGTCATGAATTAGGTTTAATCATGTCGTTGTCATCACCTAGTGTGGTGCATGTTGATGAGTCAATGAGCACATCCTCAAGTGAGGATGAAACATTGCGTCTTCATAATCGAGATGTATGGCTACGACGATAAATTAAATGCATGTGTGATCGTTGTCGAGGGTGTATTTTTTGAGCACGTCGAATTGCAATGTCACACCTCAGCTTGTATGGAGAATGGGACCGAGAAAAATCACTAGTATTCATTATTATTTTTTACCACTAAGATTGCTAGTCTATGTTATGGGAATTATATATCAACGTACATGAAACTAATCATTTGATCTATGAATATTCTTTACATTCAGTTCGTACTTCCTACTAGCATATCCCATTGTGTATCCAAAGATGTACATGATATCATTTACAAGATGGGAGAGCTTGTGAGGTGTGTATACATTGTATTTTTTCATTATATATCTTTAAATTTCTACAAAAAAATAAACAATTCTCAAATACATCTTGACATATACGTGAGCTCGAACGAAATTGATCCAAACACATTGCAAGATGTTCGAGTATTATTTGTTGAGGTGGTTTGTTTGGTGGAGGAAATTTTCCATTGATCCATTTTGACTACTCAATTACATTTACTCGTACATTTGATTGATGAGATTGCACTTTGTGGGGCAGTTCATGTAAGGTGGATGTTTTTTCTTGAGCGCTTCATGAAAACCTTGAAAGATTTTATGAGGCAAAAAGCATGGCCTGAGGGAAGCATGGCTGAGGGTTGGTTAGTGCAATCATCCCTTGTTTATATCTCTGAATATCTGACCGAAGTGGATCCCTCTCAACCACGACTATGGAAAGATGATGAAGACTTGAGGATAACCTCTATAGTACCTCAAGGAAAAGGAATGAGTAAAGTGCTAACAAAAGAAGAACTTCGTAAGTTAAATAGTTTTGGTGTGCTCAATAGTGATGTAATGAGCAAATGGGTGACACTTGTTAGAAATCAAGCTCACCGTCAGTGTGTCTTCATCTATGACCGACATCTATGACAGCTAGTGTGTACAACTATCTACATGTAACTACATTAAATAAGTCGGGTTAGTAGTCAGTCAGTGACCTGACTAGAGTTAGTCAGTCTAGTCTACATTTACACTAGGTCACTTTATCTTGTAGTGTGTGTGTGCTTTTCAGTTGAGTGTGTGGAAATGAAGGAATGAGCTTGAGAGCCTGAAGGCTCATGGATATGGAGTCTTTCCCTTTCTCTCTCTTCTCTCTTTGAACATGGTATCAGAGTTTCATCCATGAGGCTGTGGGAGAATGGGCATGACAACCTGCAGTGCAAAGGAGATGGAAGTAAGGAATGAGGAAGAAGCTGGACACTTGCAAATAAAGCCATAGTCAAAGGAAGGAATCAGCGTGGACTGCCTTCTGAAAATCGTGGACTGCATCCTGAGTCTGAAAATTGTGGACTGCCTCCTGAAACCTGTGTCCTGAAATCATGGACTGCAACCTGTGTCTGAAAATTATGGACTGCCTCCTGAAAAATAGCAACCTGTATCTAAAAATCTACGCCTACTGATCTAAATCGACAGCAACCTGTATCTGAAAATCTGCGCCTACTGATCTGAGTGGACAGCAATCTGTCAATCTTCAATGGGGCACCTAGACAAGGTTCATAGAGCATGTATGCTCACTATTGAAGGTATTTGAAGTGTGCAAGAAGTAAATGCTTGTGTGGGAGCTCTGTTATGAGCTGGAGTGACAGACACAGACCTGTAATCATTTCTGAACTACTGTAAACATGAATGGACAGCATGCATTCAGTCATTACTGACACACAGGAGCCTTGTACTACACTCAGAAGGCATCTTTAGAGCACAAGAATGTGTCAAAGCATGTATACATTGGATCAAATGTCTTGGAGCTAAGATCTGTTGGTCAGAATACTCAGATCTGAAAATCAATGACAGGCTAAAAACTGTCATAGACAGTCAGTGACAGAATACTCAGATTTGAAAATCAATGACAGGCTGAAAACTGTCATACACAGTTAATGACAGAATACTCAAATCTGAAAATCAATGACAGGCTGAAAACTGTCGTACATAGTCAATGACAGAATACTCAGATCTGAAAATCAATGACAGGCTGAAAACTGTCATACACAGTCAATGACAAGTACTGTGTATTACTGAAGCAATACAGGTCATCTTGGGGGTTCCATCATCTATGTGAACTTGCCTATACATGCTGAATGCATGGAGAATTGAAGCAAGCAATGAGCATCATTGAAAACTGAATTTTGAAGCTGAAATAAATGCAGTTACACTGTCCTAGTTAATTACAAACAGCTCATGAGGTTTATGCCATTGGTCAATGAAGACAGGTTGTCTATGCCTACTCAGATGCTCATGTATTGAACTTGCCACTACAAAGGAAATGTATAACATGGTCAAAAGACATTTTGGAGCTGCTTGGAGCTTGGTATGCTGAATTCTAGTTAACTGCAACCTGAAACTGAATTTGTTGACACACTCAGTTTTGGACTTGAAATTGCTGCTGGTTACTCACAGTTTACAGTTTTCAGACTGCATGTATATATCCTGGTAGTGAGGTTACATAAGCTTAAGCTGAAGCAAACACATAGCTTATGTATTGACAGTTATATCTACAGTTGAGACCACTTGTTTGAGGGTTGTTTTGGGGTGTCAGTGGGCTGAAATACCCTGGTTTTTTTCTGCAATTTAGTGCAGAAAACTGTCATAAACTGTTACGAAGAACTTAGTCAGTCATACTTATTGGACTGCAGGAAGTCAGGCACTTGATAGACAGTCTATTGCATCATGGCTAATACACATGGGACTGACAATATCACTCAGATAGTTGGAGAGAAGTTGGATAATAAGAACTTTACATTATGGAAATTCAGAATGAAAAACTTTCTGGTTGGCAGAGGTTATTGGGATTTATGTACACGAGATGAAGTTGCTCCTGAGTTGCTTGCACACAATCCAACAAATGAACAGAAAAGAGCCTCAGGCTATGGAATGAAAGAGCATGCAAGGTGCTGCATTGGTTTTCCTTATGTATATCTAATGCTATGGTAATTCAAATCAGTGGATGTGAGACTCCGAAGAATGCTTGGGACATACTGATGAAAAATTATGGAACCATGACACATGCAATAAAGATCCAGTTGAAACAGTAGTTCAACAACATATCTAGGAATGGCAAGAGCATCCAGATGTATACCACGGAGATTAAGACCATAGCTGATCAACTTGCTACTATTGGCTCAAGTGTATCAGAAGATGATATGATTGCTGTTGCTTTGAATGGCTTAGGCAAAGCATACAAAGCTTTTGACACTTCCATTTCTGTCAGAGAAGAGCCCCCTAGCTAGGAAGAGCTAGTTGCTTTGTTGCTGCATGAGGAAGTCAAACTTGGTTTGAATATAGGTTCTAGTGCATCTCAGAGTAGAGACACTGTGTTGTACTCTAGCCAGCGTGGCAGAGGATCTAGAGGTCGTGGTTCATTTCGAGGTCGTGGTGACACTCGTAATACTTATGGACAGCAGCAGCAACAGAGTAATTGGCATGGTGCAAATACACAAGGCCAGCGTGGATCTGGTGGGTTTAGAGGCAGGGGGAGATCACCCCGAGGTAGAGGTGGTGGTTCTGGTTCATGGCAGTCGTCTGATCAGTCCTACAAGGACAAGGACTGCCATTATTGTGTCCGGTATGGGCATATTGCAAAGGATTGTTACAAGAAGCAAGGAGATATGAAGGCAAAGGGCAGACAGCATGGGCACTATGCATCTTCCAGTGGTGCTCATGATGAGTCAGTTGATAGACTCTTTGCCATGCAACATGTGTCCAAGACTGCATCAAGGCAGAACAGAGATGACAGGTGGTACATTAACTCTGGTGCGTCAAACCACATGACCCCACATGGAGAGTGGTTTGATGAGATGGTTGCAGGTACACATGGTCATGTATGTACTGGGGATGATACCCAACATGACATAAAGCATAAAGGGATTGTTCCATTGATGATGCCTGATGGCAAGAAGAAAGGCCTGCATGATGTCTTACATGTACCGACCATAACAAAGAATTTGTTGTCTGTGGGTCAAATGGCAGAACAGAATCTGCAAGTGAGGTTTAACAAGGATGGATGTTTCATTGAGGAGTATGGAAATGGTTGCAAGCTAATTTCCAAGGGCAGAAGGGATGGCAGGATGTTTACTTTGGAAGCGACCATTCCTGAACTTAAAGCAGCCATGTTTGCACATGATGAGAGTGCTATTCGGGATGTAGAGATTTGGCACAAGCGGATTGGATATGTCAATGTACAAAAGCTGAAATCTATGCAGCAAAAAGAAGTAGTACTTGGATTACCTAAATTCAAGGATAATGATTTTGGTCATGTATGCCCTGCATGTCAGTTTGGAAAGCAGGCACGGTTTCCTTTCATGAGACATGTAAAAAACAGTACTAGGCCTTTACAGTTGGTACATTTTGATGTCTGGGGTCCTTCACATAATGGTTCCTTTGGCAGTGCACGATATTATGTCTCATTTATTGATGATTTCAGAAGGTACACTTGGCTTTATATCTTGAAACATAAGGATGATGTGTTTGATGCATTCAAAGACTTTAAGAAACATGCTGAAAATGAATTGGGATGTTACATATCATATTTGAGATCAGATGGAGGAGGTGAATATGTCTCAAACTACTTTGACAGGTATCTTGCTAAACATGGGATTAGAAGACAGCTCACATGCAGTTATACACCGCAGCAAAACGGTGTTGCAGAGAGGAAAAACAGGGTTTTGATGGAGTCAGCTAGAGCTATGCTGAATGAAAAATGTCTGCCAAATGGTTATTGGGCTAAAGCAGTGGTGACTGTTGTATATGTGCTGAATCGAACCCCTACAACAGGGATTCATGATGTCACTCCGTATGAACGGCTGTATGGTCATAAACCTGATATTTCACACTTGAAGGTATTTGGCAGCATTGCATATGTGCATATACCGGATGAGAAGAGGAAGAAATTGGATCCTAAGGCAGTGAAAAGTGTGTTTATTGGATATGCACAGGAACGGAAAGCTTATAAGCGTTATGTACCTTCTACGCATGAGACACTCATAAGTAGAGATGTGGTATTTGATGAGTTAGCATCTTGGTATGGGAATCCTGTTGCAGTGCCTACTGATGGCTCACCCAGTATGAGTCATGCTGAAAATACTCCTGTAGAGAGTACTTCCATGACTGGTCAGACAGGTGATGTATCATCTACAGTGAGTCCTTGGACAGGACGATTACGGAGTCGCACTACTGCATCCACTGACACGGATATGTCAGTGAGGGGGAGAATAGATAAGGGAAAAGAAAAGGTTTTTGAAGATGTAACAGGTCCACTCACTACAAGTTATGATTCATCTAGCAGTGACAGCTTAGATAGTGAATTCAAGATTCCGTATGTTATGACACGAGGTGCTAGACAAAGCCGTTATGTGCTGCCTCATGAGAGGCAAGCTCACAGTGAGCCACAGCTCAAGAGATCAGAGAGGGTCAGACGACCTGTTGACATGTATACTTACACTGGATATTCAGCCCGTCATTATGCTTATATGACGAAAGTAACAGGTTTTAGAGAACCAAGTAAGTTTGATGAGGCAGTTTCAGATGAGAATTGGCGTGCTGCTATGACTGAGGAATATTCAGCTTTGGCTGAAAATTGTACATGGGATTTGGTACAATTGCCTGAGGGAAAAACACCTATTGGATGCAAGTGGGTGTATAAGGTAAAATGTAAATCAGATGGATCATTGGAAAGATACAAGGCCAGGCTGGTTGCAAAAGGGTATGCGCAGCAGTATGGTCTTGATTATGAGGAGACTTTCAGTCTTGTAGCAAAGATGGCTACAGTTAGAACTGTGATTGCTTTGGCAGCAGCTAGAGGCTGGAAACTATGGCCCATTACAGGAAGAGGTTTACATGGAACAGCCTGAAGGCTATGTACATCCAGAATTTCCAGCACATGTATGTTGGCTGAAAAAGGCATTATATGGGTTGAAACAAGCACCCGGAGCATGGAATGCTCGTATCAGCAGTTATTTACAGCAACATGGTTTCCGATTGGGAGATGCTGATCATAGTCTGTTTGTGAAGAAGACAGATAGTGGCTATGTTTTTCTAGTTGTCTATGTTGATGACTTAATCATTACAGGAGATGATGAAAATGGGATTGCAGAAATAAAGATATGTTTACAGGTTGAGTTTAAGGTCAAGGATCTTGGAGAGCTGAAATACTTTTTGGGGATTGAGGTTGTTTCTATACCTCAAGGCATATGGCTGCTATAGAAGCAGTATGCTCATGACATGTTACAGAAATATGGTATGGCTGATTGCAAGCCTATGGATACGCCTTTGGAGCAGAATGTCAAGCTGCAGATTGATGTTGGGACAGAGATTGAGAATGTTACTATGTACAGATAGATGGTAGACAACTTGATCTATCTCACGATCACTAGACCTAACTTGAGTTATGCTGTGGGGCTGATCAGTCAATTCATGCAGAAGCCTCACAAACCACACTTGGATGCAGTCAGAAGAATTCTGAGATATGTAAAGAGTACCACAGATCATGGGCTGTTTTATGCATATGGGAAAACCCTTGACTTGATGGGGTACACTAATGCTGACTGGGCTGGTTGCACATATGACAGGAGGTCAACTAGTGGCTATGCATTTGGATTGGGTAGTAGCATGATCAGTTGGCAGAGTAAGAAACAGCCTACAATTGCATTGTTCAGTAAGGAAGCAGAGTATCGTGGTGCGACCTTAGCAGCCTGTGAAGCTATGTGGTTACAGAAGTTACTGAATGACTTGGGAGTACACTTGGACATCAAAGTCAAGCTGTACTGTGACAATTTGAGCAGTGTTATGTTAGCAAGCAATCCTGTTTATCATGCAAGATCAAAACACATTGAGGTTCACTACCATTTCATCAGGGAAATGGTTTTAGCAGATTAGATTGACTTGGAGCATGTGAAGACTGAAGATCATGTAGAAGACATCTTTACCAAATCACTTGGTAAAGATAAGTTCATTCACTTTAGACAGCTACTTGGAGTGATGCAGATGATTTGAGTTTTTTTTTTAGCTTGAGGGGGAGTGTTAGAAATCAAGCTCACCGTCAATGTGTCTTCATCTATGACCAACATCTATGACAGCTAGTGTGTACAGCTGTCTACATGTGACTACATTAAATAAGTCGGGTTAGTAGTCAGTCAGTGACCTGACTAGAGTTAGTCAGTCTAGTCTACATTTACACAAGGTCACTTTATCTTGTAGTGTGTGTGTGCTTTTTAGTTGAGTGTGTGGAAATGAAGGAATGAGCTTGAGAGCCTGAAGGCTCATGGATATGGAGTCTTTCCCTTTCTCTCTCTTCTCTCTTTGAACAACACTATATAATGAAGCAATGGCAAGAAGAAAAAGCGAAAGACAAGAATTTCGCACTAGATATGGACGTAACATCTCATTTCCAGATCATCTAAATGTGCTCCCACATCATATTGATATAGATTGGTTACATGAGGAAATGGAGAGAATGGAAAAAGAGGAGGAAATTAATATATCTCAAGAAGAGTGGGAATACGCACGAGGTTGCTTATCAAAGGTGAGACATACTATCAATTAATTTGTTTCTATAAGTTTTATTTTATATAAATAATTGACATGTTTGATCTTTTATCTTTTACTACTAGTGCACATTATTCAATGCACTTTGGTGTGAGGGTAAACATCTTCTAACTCAGCGTATAGATGAAAAGGCAAATACCCAAGATTGTGGTGTCCTTGCTCACTTCGAGGATGCCAATGGTACCATGGAAGGTTATTGTGGCTTGATCCAAGATATTCTGAAGCTTGACTTCAGACGATTCTTCATATATGTATTGGATGTGAAGTGGTTTAAAGAAGTGGTAACAAATGGTGAGCATTGCACAATCAGACGTCATCCAAGTGGTTTTGTAATCATTGACTCTACAAAATTTCACCAAAACAAGAATGGCACATTAGTACTACCTCAACAATGTGAGCAAGTATATATGCAAAGGCTAATTTTTTTATATGTATACATGTGATACATATACACAATATAATAAGTACAAGTTTTTTGCTTTTGTTTTTCAAATACAGGTTGTGTATCATCCAATGGTAAACAATAACTGATGGTAGTATGTCATCCCTATATCTAATAGTTCAAAATTAATATATGGTAATATTACCGACATGGAGATAGCAGATGACAATCCAACAATTAATGATGATGTGCATGACGATACCATAATGAATTATATGCATGATATAGTATAAGATGAACCTCGCGAGGATGTTCAAGGAAACGTAGAAGAAGACAATAATGTGATTATTGATGATATTGATGAAGTTATTGAGCAATATAGCAACACATCTGATAGTGGGATAGACTTATTTGTTTCGTTACCTCTTGGTAACATAGACCTAGAAGTAGATAGTTTAGTAAGGGCTGATCTCATTGAAGATGAGATGGATCATTCACTGTAACATACTTAATTTGCTTCATGATTCAATGTGTATTCCTAATTCTATGGTTTTTATCATGCGCACACGTGCATACTCAAGAATCAATAGTCAAGTTTAAAGCTAAATTGAATTTTCCATAATAAAAAGGAAGTATTTTTTATCATCTTCAAGTAGAGAAATTACGAGATACATATTGCAATGCTTGCTACTAATTGTAAGGTTTCTGTCGCTTGTCGCTAATTACTTATATCAGGCTTGTCAAACTGGAGGAATTGCCATTCATTAGAGAGCAATGAAAAAGTAATTATTAACTCTATTTTCTTAATTCAATGATTCAATGTGTATTCTTAATTCTATGGTTTTTATCATGTGCACACGTGCATGCTCAAGAATCAATTTCAGGTAGTTAAATAATTATTAGCTTTGGTTTTTTAATTATGTGAATTGCAATTTTAGGTGGTTTAATAATTGTGCATCTGCTGGCGCGTCTATATTGGTGTCTATTTACACGGATATATAGACGCAAAATTTGCGTCTATTTACACGCACGTTTACACGCACTTATAGACGTAATGATAGACGCGCCTGACTTTGCGCGTCTAACATGCGCGTCTATGCCTCGTTTCTGTTGTAGTGTCCCGGGCGTCGAGAGGCTGCAAAACGTCGATGCGAGGAGGCAGAGTCTTCAAGAAGAGTAGAGATTGACGACCATGATAGTAGCCCTCATGAAATGCCCCATCAAGCCGTAGAGGATGAGATTTTGGACAACATGGTACACCATCTATTTTCGCAACTGGTTCAAGGAGAAGGTCGTTCTACGAAGCCAGATGATCCACTATATGTAGCATCATCTACTCCGTTGTATGAAGGTTGTATATACTCCGTTCTTCGTGCATCCCTCGAGATACTTAACTTGCAAACAATTTATGGATAGAGTAATGTCAGTTTGGATGCGTTATTGAAGTAGGTATCAATTCAGTTTGGCTTATGAATCATAATATTAATTGTTCTATTTTGAAATCAGATAGAAATATATATTGGTGGTTTTTTAACTCACTTTTAAAAATATATGTAGATTATTATCACAAATGCTTCCAAAAGGAAACAAATTGCCAACTAAGAGAGAGCAAGCAAGACATTACTTGACATCTCTGGGAGGCCTCGATTATGTCAAGATCCATGCATGTGTCAATGATTGTGTCTTATTTCGTGGGATTCATGAGTTCGCACGAGAGTGTCCTATTTGTGGCGAATCAAGATACGAAGTGGAGATGAAGTCAATGGATGTGTCTCGTAAGGTTTTGCGACATTTTCCGATTGTTCCACATATAAAACTTATGTTCAAGTGTAAGTCCATTGAAAATCTCATGTCATGGCGTGCTAGTCATCGTTCAAGTGATGGAAAATGGAGGATCCCTGTAGACACACCAGCATGGCAACATATCGATAATTTGTGGCCCATTTTCAAAGAAGAGCCAAGAAATTTGTTAGGTATGGATGGAATCAATCCATTTGGCATCAAAAGCACATCATACAATGTATGGCCAGTGGTATTGGTGAACTATAATATTCCTCCATCCATGGCAATTAAAAAGGGACATGTAATGTTGTCCCTTCTTATTCCTGGAAAGCACAAGGTAAAAAACATGGACATTTACTTAGAGCCTTTGATTGAAGAGTTAGAAATGTTATGGGAAGGTACTGAGGTGCAAGATACAAGTGCATCTGCATCCTCTAGAGATTTCACATTGAAGGCCATGTTGTTGTGGACCATGCATGACTTTCCAGGATATGGAGAGTGTTCAGGTACATGTATATAACTCTATATTTGAAATTCAAGACTTGAATCAATTGCATTTTATTAATTCACTTGTTTTTTGAGGTTTAACCACGTCAGGATATCATGTATGTTCTATTTGCGATCCCTCTCTAGTTTCCTCTAGGCCGGCACGTGTAAAGAAGGTTATCTACGACAATCATAATCGATTCCTTCCTATTGACCATCCCAAATATGTTCTCCCTACTAATGGAATGACTCCACAATCTCTAACCATTCGAGATTGGAAGGAGAGATGGATTAATGCCGACAACCACCCTCCACTCGTAAGAAGTGCATTTCTCTCGATTGACTTTAAAGTATTTAGCATGATGAATTGTTTACATAATATATTGTTTGTTTATTAGGTTCTCTATATTTTTTCGTCTTCCGTACTAGAATGAACTCAAGATCAATCACCTCTTGGACCCCATGCACATATTCAAAAATGTTGTATCTACATTATGGGATCACTTGATAGGGGCTCGTGATTCAGTTAATGTAAGGGAGGATTTATGTAACATTGGTCGCATGAGACGAGCCTGGCCACGCATTGAGCCCAGAGGAAAGATTGAGCTACCCCATGCACCTTGGATGTTGTTAAAGAACGAGGAAAAAATAGTGAATGAACAAATATATAGCTTTCGAACACCCACAGGATATATGAGATGTCTCAAGGGAGCCTTCATAAAGAAAAAGAAAAGAGGTGTGGAGTAACTATCTGGTTTGAAGTCCCATGATTGGCACAAAATGATTCAAGTAAGGGCATCTCTAACCATGAATATAGTAATTAGTGGAGTAACTATGTGTAAACTTTAGGGTATGATGACTTTTTCCTCAACTAATCATTTGATCTATGAATATTGTTTACATTCAGTTTGTACTTCCTACTAGCATATCCCATTGTGTATCCAAAGATGTACGTGATATCATTTACAAGATGGGAGAGCTTGTGAGGTGTGTATACATTGTATTTTTTCATTATATATCTTTGAATTTCTACACAAAAGCAAAACAATTCTCAAATACATCTTGACAGATACGTAAGCTTGAAGGAAATTGATCCAAACACATTGCAAGATGCTCGAGTATTATCTGTTGAGGTGGTTTGTTTGGTGGAGGAAAATTTTCCTTGATCCATTTTGACTACTCAATTACATTTTGACTGCACTTTGTGGGGCAGTTCATGTAAGGTGGATGTTTTTTCTTGAGCGCTTCATGAAAACCTTGAAAGATTTTGTGAGGCAAAAAGCACGGCCTGAGGGAAGCATGGCTGAGGGTTGGTTAGTGCAATCATCCCTTGTTTATATCTCTGAATATCTTGCTGAAGTGGATCCCTCTCAACCACGACTATGGAAAGATGATGAAGACTTGAGGATGACCTCTATAGTACCTCAAGGAAAAGGAATGAGTAAAGTGCTAACAAAAGAAGAACTTCGTAAGTTAAATAGTTTTTGTGTGCTCAATAGTGATGTAATGAGCAAATGGGTGACACTATATAATGAAGCAAGGACAAGGAGAAAAAGCGAAAGACAAGAATTTGGCACTAGATATGGACGTAATGTCTCATTTCCAGATCATCTAAATGCGCTCCCACGTCATGTTGATATAGATTGGTTACATGAGGAAATGGAGAGAATGAAAAAAGAGGAGGAAATTAATATATCTCAAGAAGAGTGGGAATACGCACGAGGTTGCTTATCAAAGGTGAGACATACTATCAATTAATTTGTTTCTATAAGTTTTATTTTATATAAATAATTGACATGTTTGATCTTTTATCTTTTACTACTAGTGCACATTATTCAATGCACTTTGGTGTGAGGGTAAACATCTTCGAACTCAATGTATAGATGAAAAGAGAAATACCCAAGATTGTGGTGTCCTTGCTCACTTCGAGGATGCCAATTGTACCATGGAAGGTTATTGTGGCTTGATCCAAGATATTCTGAAATTGACTTCAGAAGATTCTTTATATATGTACTGGATGTGAAGTGGTTTAAAGAAGTGGTAAAAAATGGTAAGCATTGCACAATCAGACATCATCCAAGTGGTTTTGTAATCATTGACTCTACAAAATTTCACCAAAACAAGAATGACACATTAGTACTACCTCAACAATGTGAGCAGGTATATATGCAAAGGCTATTTTTTTTTATATGTATACATGTGATACATATACACAATATAATAAGTACAAGTAAGTTTTTTGCTTTTGTTTTTCAAATACAGGTTGTGTATCATCCAATGGTAAACAATAACCGATGGTGGTATGTCATCCCTATATCTAATCGTTCAAAACCAATACATGGTAATATTACCGACATGGAGATAGCAGATGACAATCCAACAATTAATGATTATATGCATGATGACACCATAATGGATGATATGCGTGATATAGTACAAGATGAACCTCATGAGGATGTTCAAGGAAACACAGAAAAAGACAATAATGTGATTATCGATGATATTGATGAAGTTATTGAGCAATATAGCAACACATTTGATAGTGGGATAGACTTATTTGTTTCGTTACCTCTTGGTAACATAGACCTAGAAGTAGATAGTTTAGCAAGGGCTGATCTCATTGAAGATGAGATGGATCATTCACTGTAACATACTTAATTTGCTTAATGATTCAATGTGTATTCCTAATTCTATGGTTTTTATCATGTGCACACGTGCATACTCAAGAATCAATAGTCAAGTTTAAAGCTAAATTGAATTTTCCATAATAAAAAGGAAGTATTTTTTATCATCTTCAAGTAGAGAAATTGCGAGATACATATTGCAATGCTTGCTACTAATTGTAAGGTTTCTGTCGCTTGCCGCTAATTACTTATATCAGGCTTGTCAAACTGGAGGAACTGCCATTCATTAGAGAGCAATGAAAAAGTAATTATTAACTCTATTTTTTTAATTCAATGATTCAATGTGTATTCTTAATTCTATGGTTTTTATCATGCGCACACGTGCATGCTCAAGAATCAATTTCAGGTGGTTAAATAATTATTAACTTTGGTTTTTTAATTATGTGAATTGCAATTTTAGGTGGTTAGATAATTGTGCGTTTGCTGGCGCGTCTATATTGGCGTCTATTTGCACGGATATATAGATGCAAAATTTGCGTCTATTTACACGCACGTTTACACGCACTTATAGACACAATGATAGACGCGCTCGACTTTGCGCGTCTAACGTGCGCGTCTATGCCTCATTTCTGTTATAGTGTATGTAAAGTACATTTCACACATCAATTGGAAGGCCCTCTATGCCCTTCACTTGGCTATAAGATGTCTACTATATACATGTCACACACTACGCTATATTTCGTCTAAGGAGCTATAATCATCATTCCCTTCCTGCTCAGTACCCTCTTCATTGTCCTTCTCTTGTGTATGCCCCCACCACCTCCCTTTGGCTCCTTTCTCGTGCCTCATTTCCTTGTCCCTATAGATGTGGAAAAAAATTTAACAACAAAAAAGTAGTGCCAATGCATACAAAAAAGGAAATACATTTTAGAAATGATCTAATTATCATGATGTTGCACCAAATCTACTTTGTAATAAGGCCCTCTTTGTAAAAGTGTGTTTATGTATCATGCCTACTATGATGACACGTATCAATTGTGTCATCATTAGTGGGAATTCATCCCATAATCTTAAACTACAAAACAAAAATACCATCAGTATTATAAAAAATCAATCACAATATTAAAGCATATATAAATGCAATATAATATTTAGATACTTGTAAACTTAGCCTTGCATGTGTAGACCTCATGATTCCAAATGTGATGATCCATACCATTCCATATGGATTCACCATGGCTTTCTTTGCTATGGGTTGAAGATTCTCTTAGATTTGCTCAATGCCCCACCCTCGTAAGGTGCCATCAATGATCCATGGTGCTCCATGTTGTAAGGCCCCCATCATGAGGAGAAGCCATGTGTGAGCATAGACATTGGTTGGGTCCTGATGACTTGTTTGTCAGATGAGGTCTAAGTGATCATATGGCAAAAAGATTACCTTTATGAATCTAGCCTTTGGGTTAGATAGAGTAGTTATGTTGGTAGCAACTTGAGGCACAACACATCAACAAAAGTCTGAGGAGGGAAGCACCCTTGGCTTGACAATATTTCCTAACCGACTAAGGAAGGTTCATAATATGGTCAAATAGGCTGAGTAGACTACCTTCTGAGACTATAAAAGAAATATCTCTCCTAATCCATCGTCAATCTATCTTTCACCCATTTAGAGCTCTGCTAGCTACCCTAAAGCTCTTCGCCTATTATGTGTCTAAATCACCATCTAAGCTTCATACTAGAATCCCACGGGTGAATAGAGTAATCTTTGTATCAATGCATTTGAAATTCAAGCAGCTTCTATTCTTTGCATATTTGTTGTGTGTTCTCTACTTCTTGCTTAGATCCTGTCCCTGTTGTGTCGTGTAATTTCTACATGGTATTAGAGCCCAAGGGGCTCTCAGAAGTGAAGAGTACATTGTCACACAATATAATATGCACGGGGGTTTGTGGAAGTCGCTCGCTGCAGGGACGCTAAGCAAGATGGGAATTTCAAGCACAAATCCAAGAAAAATTACAAATCCAAAATTTTATTAGGAAAGTTACAAGGAATACATACCAAACTAGGTGTTCATACATCAAACATGAAGAGAAATATGGTCAGTTGTTTGGATGTCAATATCGATATGATAAATAATACTTATACATGGCATGATAGCTCCATATCTTTCACAATTTTAAGTAGCTTCTGGCATCTTTGTTCCCGTGTAAAAGGAACAACATGGCATTGTGATAGCAAAAGGAAGTAAAAGATCTTAGCCATTCATAAGGAATAATAAAAGTTCACACAAAAGAGTTAAAATATGGGCTCATATGACTAGAATACTATCGTTTTCAGGATAGTATGATTACAACATCTCATTCCAAATGATAAACTTAAGTATCAACACCTTGATCTCAAATAGTACATGCTAAAATCAGAGCCGTCCAACGAACTATTTGCATGACCAGGAAAGTAGAATATGGTGAGTCTCATTAAGGGCACTTGCGGATGACAGGAGAATACTCGAGAACTCCACCCCTATGTGAGCTTGGATGGCTTGAGGGAGAGCCCTGGCTTTGCGACATGCTTTAAGGATGGAGAGTGAAGCATCTCTCTTTTTGTTTTGTGTGTGTTCCTATGTCGATAGTTGCATCCAAACGATGCACTGAGAATCTTCGTGGTTGAGAAATGGTATATTGCAGAGCGTCATCTGCTCTTCGACACCCGATAGGAATCTGCTCTCGTTCTCCTTTTTCTTCAGGTAATGCCTTCTCAGTTGGTTGGAGTTTCTCAACGGCAACAAGTACGTAGGAAGGTTGTCGCTCTTCTTCTTTTGCGCCACCTTTGCATCTCCCTCAGCTTTTGCAACAGCGCCATTGGAAGAATCTCGTGCATGCAGTGCTATGGCAAATCTCTTATAATGGCCTGGTACTCGGTATTTATCTTGCAAGATTTTTGAATTCTCAAACTCTCAGAATTTGGGGCCAAGGGCACTCGGCATGACAACTTGCAAAGAGGTCAAAAGTTTGTCTGAAAGACTTGATGCTGAGCTTCTTGATGGTCTACGGCTCCACCTTCATCAATAGTATAATTATCACTTTTTCTGACACGCGTCATCACCTTCTTATTCATCCTATGCTTTGTCTTCGTCTTCAGCTTCATTGCAGCCTTCTGGTCGCAGCAACGTTTGCATTTTCACTCCTCCTCGTCATGTTCGTTGACGATCCTCTTCGTTACCTTTTGCCTTGACTCATTCATGTTGGCAATATGTTTGCTCCGCTGCCTCTTATACTTTTCTGCCACCTCAAAATAACTGCAGAGAAAGCAATCAATGAAAGCGTCATTGTTAATACTAGCACCCTTAATATTTTCTTTGGTTGGCATCAGCGCTTACGTTGCTGAGCTGCCGTCACAATCTCACCAAAAAGAGAAACTATATTAGCATCATGTAAATCAAACGACTACTCTAACACACACAGCACTTCATAGCAAATGTTTCAATCACAAATTCACAAAATCCTAGAACCTTTTCCTCCTCTTTACGGGTTCCAAACCAATCTTTGGTAAGAGAGACAAAAATCTAAACACAAACCTTTCTAACAAGAACATCTTTGTGCCCACATGATGCAACCAAAACAGACTAGATAATGTCATTTAAAATGGGGCTCCCTTTGGGTAGTAAGGACTGATGAGAAGTCATTCACAACAATAGCTTGCAGAAATGTAAAGTAGACTCGTTGAAGTTCTTGTAATGCCTGCACTTCCTCAGTATGGGCCCGAGGACCCTCTGGAAAGATTTCTTTAAGTAATATACAGTGAATTTTTCCAACAATGAAAGGAAAAAGCTCATGTACAAGGTCCATGATGTTGACTTTGAGCTTGCTCATGAGTTGATTAATAAGAACCAGGACATCCACCATCTCCCTTGGCTCACTCTCAATCAAGAGCTGCTAAAAAGCGGCCGACAAAAATGAAAACACCACACTACCAAGTGTTTCAACCATTCGATGAAGAAAAGATAATATATCATTGCTTCTTAAGGCCTTGTTCTTTGGGAACACCTTCAATACTCAAAGAAGAACATCCAATGCCAGCTTGAATAAAATACCAATTCTTGGACGAGTAGTAGTGGCAAGTTGTTCACCAAATCCCTTGCTCAAAGTCTTGATTGCTACAATAACTTGCTGTAGAGCTACTACATTACCAAGAGGTTCAACAGAGGGATCCTTCCCCCTATCCACTTGGCTACAGAGTGGCACCAGAAGAGCTGACAATAACTCTGTTTGCTTATCCTCTGGCAGATCCTCCATTCCAAGGAGTAAACCAATTGCCTCAAATCAAATACATGACTTTCATCTTCAAAGCTTGTTGTTTGTGTTCTTCTAGAAAGTATTTCCCCAGTGGTGAAGGCAATCAAAATATCTTGCAAGCTCTTTGAGCACCAAGGTTGTGATGTGGCCTCGGGGAAGTTACTATATGTATATCCTCTACATCAAGTGCGTTTAAGGCCTATTTATAAATATCTTTATCTGTAAAAATTTTCTTGAATAGAAAATAACCCTTTTCTATTCAATTTGTAAATTATCCCTTTATATTATATCTTTTTGTATATAAAACATGTATAAAAATGGTATTTTAAAAATACATTATTTTGAACCCACATGATGTACACATATATTCATGAGTAACTTACCTGAGGTTGTCGCACAAGGAAAGTCCAAAACCAAGTTGGTCTTTTCCTTGGATCCTTGAGCCTTCAAAACAATTGCATGCTTTTCCATGCAATGTGCCCTTTCAAGAATATGTTTTGGAAAATAACTTCGTGCCCAATCACTCATGTAGTTTGCAAATTAGAATCCATTCTATGCAATCAATTGAGCGATGCTTACAAAAAAATTGTGAATGCATTGAAGAAATTGTGCCTAGCCTAACTATAAGTGCTCGTGCGTCATGCAAACACAAAAGATACACATGATGGAAAATTAAATTCCTAATGACGGTGACTAATGTGATCAATTTCTGGGTGAAAAAATCTACCCTCAGATTTGCAGTGGTGGACACGCAACGTCACGACAATGTAAGAGGCAAGGGCTTCAATAGGGAAGATAAGAAATGTACTTTGTTTCATCAAGTAGTGGTATTGGTGCATTAGACATTGAGGATTTGTCTACCAACCTTTAGCAAAGGAAAGTTAGATGGTACAAACTACACTTTGTGAAAGTTTAAAATCACAACTATATTTGATTCTTATGAGCGTCTTGAGATATTGCTAGGGACTAACCCAAAACCAAATCCATCCTCGACCCATCAAAACATCATATTGGAGAATATGGGAATTTCCCATAAGTTTGGGACATGTGGTCAAATCTTAGGATTTGTCATAACTTGAACATTATAACTCCAAATCAAACGCTCTATAGCTCAATAGATTCCATGTTTCAAGCACTTTTCAATGATAGGTCACATCATATGGTTTTAAGAATCTTATGGGCATGTTATCCAGGTGCCACCTTTTTAGTATTCAAAAAATGGAAATTGAAAGATTTCCAAACACACTAATGTTGTGTTTCAAAATCGAATATTATGATTCCTCCAAATGCAAATATTCTACAAGATTGGACACAAGGAAACACAGATGCATTATGTCCCTTAGTTATAAGCTATTCTGACAATGTTTTGACCTTGATTCAGCATACAACCAATCAAAGGCTTGGAACATACTAAGGAATCAATACAAAACATGAAATTAAAAAAGGATTTAGAACTTGGAGAATCAACTAGCAATAGAGAAGTTTGTCGAATGAGAGACAAGTGAAGCATTTATTACTTAGGTCAAGAATCTGTGCAACCAGATGGTTGGCGTTGGAGTACAAAAGACTAGTGAGAGGCTAGCTTAGAGGTATCTTCAGATTTATCCACCAAAGTTTGATGGATTAGTAAGTTCCTTGGAAATTTAGGTGAGACTCCAAGTTTTGACATTTAAAGAATTTTGTGCACTGCTAATGGAGGAGTTTCAGCATAAAGCTTGAGAAGGTAGCAGTAGTGAAGATGCTACATTCTCCGCCAATGTGAAAGGCAAAGGTAGTTCCTCTATGAATGGTCATAAGAAGAGGAAGGGTGGTAATAAAAAGTCTTAAGGATAGTATTTCTACTGCAAAAAGAAAGGATATGCAATTGCAAATTGTTGTATTAAGAAGGCAGATGAAAAGAAAGCCACCATAAAGACTAAAGGAAAGGAGACAATCAATATGGTTGAAGCAAAGTTGGAGTTATTCATGGTGACCATTGAGGAAGTCTGTTCCTCAACGTAAGAAATATCTATCACCACTGACTCATGGATATTAGATAGTGACGCTTCTTATCACATGACCAATAAGTAAGGTCTATATAGTTCTATAAAGTCTGTTGGGAATGATATAAAATTCCCTATTGAGGGTATAGGTATTATTTTCTTTGTTACTGAAAATGGTGAACTTAAAAACCTTTCAAATGTATTGTATATTCCAAAGATTAAGAGAAACCTGCTATATCAGTTGCTTCTATAACTAATCTTGGCCATCATGTAAGATTCACTAAGACAAATGTAGAAAACATCAACAATATTGGCAAAGTTGTTAGCAAAGGGGAAAGAAGGAACAACCTCTATGAGGTAAGTGCTCTTATAGCCATCACTGGTATGGGCACAAGTAAACTTTGGCATGAAATATTTAGTCACATTGATTTTGCTACGTTAAAGGAGATGTATAAGTAAGATATAGTTTCTCACCCACTTGCAATAAAACTAAAATGAAGGAACCATGTGAAGCTTGTATGATGGATAATCAATAGACAAAGGCATTTCCACAAGAAAGCAAGAATAGAGCAAATGCTCCTCTAGAGTTGGTGCATGTTGAGTTGTGGAGTAAAATGCCTACACAAGCCTTAGGAGGATCTTCTCATTTTATGTTGATCATTGATAACTAGAGTAGAAAGATGTGGGTATACTTCATTTTTAATAAGGCTCAAGTTTTTGGTAAGTTTAAAGAATGGCTAAAACTTATTGAGAATGAAACAAGATAAAGTGTGAAGAAGTTTTGAACAAATGGTGGTGGTAAGTTCAACTCATTGGAGTTTGAAGAATTTTGCAAAAGCAAAGAATTAAGTTTCAATTGATGACATCTCATACACGTCAGCAAAATGGCATTGTTAAATACCAAAATCAAACTATTGTGGAAATGGCAAGGTGCATGCTTAAGGGCAAGGGATTGCATCACTACTTTTGGGTAGAAGCTTTTAATACTACAATCTACATTTTGAGTCGGAGTTATACAAAGGCTCTTTAGAGAAAAATTCATCATAAGGCCTATTCTAGTAAGAAACCATTTGCCTCACTTTTAAAATTTTGGATGTGAATGTTATGCACACATTCCAAAATATAAGAGAAACAAGTTAAATCCAAAAAGCATAAAATGTATCTTCTTAGGTTATAGTGATGAGTAAAAGACTTACAAATTGTATGATCAAGAGACAAAGAAGATTATAACAAGTTATGATATGGTGTTCAAGGAGCAGCCACATATAATGGAGGAGGAGAAAATTAATTTCTTCCACTTTATCATCCTATGAAGTAGTCCACTATGAACCTATCCCAAGAGTTGTCTCTACCCTCAAGGAAGAGGAAGCATCATCTTTGAATGATGAAGAAAAAGTTCACCAACTTGCAACCATATCACCAGAAAGGCTATAGCTGCGATGGGTGAAGCAACTCTATAATCACAATAATCCTATGCCTATCAAAGTTGAGAACAAGGCCAATGGACCAAGGAGGCCTCTAAAAATAGAGGAACAAAGAAAGACTTCTCCTCACATAGTCAATATGGCCTTGATGGGTGGCTAAGATTATGAGACAAGTAAAGGAGCCAATAGACTTGGAAGAAGCACTTATCCATTTAGCATGGAGAGTAGCTATGCTAGCTACTAGGTATGACAACATAATGAAGAATGATACTTGGGAGCTAGTGGATTAGCTAGAAAAGAGAAAGATTATTGGCACCAAGTGGGTCTAGAAGGTAAAGTACAAGGCTGATGGTAGCTTAGAAATGTACAAAGTGAGACTAGTTGCACATGGATTTTCATAGGTTAAAGGACTTGATTTTCATGAATCATTTGCTCCAACTACTGGAATGACCACTATTCACACAATACTTGCAGTGGCTGCTCATAAAAGTCGCAAGTTTACCAAATGGATGTTAAATTGGCATTCTTGAATGGAGACTCCAAGGAGAAGGTGTACATGGCTTAGCCACTGGGATTTGAGGCCTCCCATTCTAAGAACAAATTTGTAAGTTGAAGAAGGTATTGTATGGGCTAAAACAAGCCCCTAAACCACAGTACCAGTGGATAGATAAATTATTTTTAGGCTTGAATTTCAAAAGATATACCTTAGATATGATAACTTGTATGTTTACAAGAATAGTGAAAATTTTATAGTGATATTCCTACATGTGGATGGCCTTGTTATTACAAGTGACTATGAAGATATGATCCATCCTACTCCAAAATTTTTAGGCTTTACAATGATAGACTTGGGCTTGTTGCACTATTGTTTGGGAATTGAAGTCTAATAAGAGCTTGGGAAAAATCTTCATCTCTCAAAATAAGTATGCATGGGAGATCTTAAAAGCCTTTATCATGACCAAGTGTAAGTAGATATCTATACCTATATATGTCAATGTGAAGTTATCCATTGAGCATACATCTATACTAGGAGACATTGGGAGGTACAAGAGATTGGTTGGCAACCCCATTTACCCGTGTAACACCTGGTCATATATTAGTTTTGTTGTTGGTGTTTTTAGTAGGTTCAATCGAACAAACTCCAAGAAAGTCATTGGAAAGCTAAGATGTGAGTGCTCAAATACTTGAAGGGAACTCTTGATTATGGTATCACATATAGTTTTGAAAGTTCTCTTAGCAGAAACTATGACTCAAATTGGGCAAGTAACTAGGGCAAGTAACAATGATTCTAGGAAATTAGTATCTAGATATTCTTTCTCTTTAGATTCAAGAATATTCTCTTGGATAAGTAAGAAGCAACCGATTGTGGTATCGTCTTCTATTAAAGCAGAGTACAAGGTAGCTTATTTTCTTACATGTAAAGTAGGATGGTTAAGGAGGACCCTAGGGCATATGGGAGTATAAGATGAAGATCCAACAATGCCAAGATGGGACAATCAGAGTTGTATTGCCTTTTCCAAAAATCCAAATTTTCATGCATTGTACACCAAACACATTGAGATCCGGTATTACTATATGTCTGACTTGATCAAGGATGGGATATTAAGCTAGTCTACTATCCAACGAAGGAGAATGGAGCTTATATCTTCACCAAAGATCTTACAAAGGATCTCCTTTGAAATCATCTTCAGACACTCGACATTGTACTGAGGATGTAGTTCACTTGTAGGTGAACATTGGGGGGATATTAGATATGCTCAATGCCCCACCCTCATAAGGTGCCACCAATGATCCATGGTGCTCTCAGTTGTAAGGCCCCCATCATGAGGAGAAACCATGTGTCAACATGGTTGGTTGGGTCCTGACTTGTATGTCACATGAGGTTTGAAAAGTGATTGAATCGCAAAAAGTGACCTTTGTGGATCTAGCTTTTAGGTTAGATAGAGTAGTTATGGCGGGTATGAGAGTTATCAAGGACCCCTATTTTGGGATCCTTGTCGTTGACGCTCCTTGCTTGATTCTATCCTACGCTTGGCGCGTTTGTCTATATCTTGGGTCCTCTCCTATTGGTGGGTTTTTTGAGCGATTTATCTGAGTGAGTTCATTTAAATACTGAATACAATTCTCAACTTATGGTCACTCGTGAGTGTGTTTTTCCTCGTGCACTTGTGCTCAATCAGGCTTTCAGCTTTCCTAAGTGTACTTCAAGTGCGAAAATTCAACATGAGTGCTGCAAGCAATTTTTCAGCATCTTACTCACTCTCGCTCGTTTCGGGCCTGATAGGCTTTGTTACTCAAGTCATGGCCGTTCTAATGGGTTCTAGGGTCTGCGCTGCTTCTCGTTTTTCACTAGGGGGTAGGTTGCTGGGGAATGCTCCAGCGTGTCCCTTGGTTTTGACTCCTACGTCGGAGACTGCCTACAAGGTGTTAGCCACATCGTCTTGGAGTGGGTTGCGCTTCCAGTTGCTCGTGGGGGTCAAGTTCTGATGTCTTCCCCCCTTTTTTTTTTCGACTCTAGGAATCGGACATCCGATTTACCAGTGGTCCGATTCTGGGAATCGGACCAGGTGGTTAGGGTTGAGTGGAAGTCTCAGAGTTTGAGTGTCCGATTCTCAAAAATCGGATGGGCAAGTGTTCAATGAATCGGACAAGGGTGGTCCGATTCTGGGCTGGTCCGATTTTGGGTGGTCCGATTATGGGCGGGTCTGATTTTGGGAATCGGACTGAGCAAGTGGTCCGATTACTGACGTGTCCTAATTCGTCCGATTGGACAGGGTGGGTCCAAGTTCGAGCGTCCGAGTCTCCGAGCGTCCGAATCGGACGGATTGGTCCGATCAGACGGGCTGTCCAAATCGGACGGGCTGTTCGAGTGACTGAATCGGACGGATTGGTTCGATTGGACAGGCTGTCCGAGTGTCGGAATCGGATGGGTTGTCCGAGTGTCCAAATCGAATGGATTGGTCCGATCGGACGGGCTATCCGAGTGTCTGAATTGGACGGGTTGTCCGAGTGTCCGATTCTGGGAATAGGACTCTGGGTCAAACGTCCGATTCCGCCGGCCCGACGAACTTGCTAGCATGGATTCGCCCAAAGATCTCCAAATATCTATTCCTATTGACCACGAAATTCACCAGCAATGGAGTTAGAGTGGTGAGGGAGAGATCGGTGTACCTGGGAATCGCCGAATGCAATGTCACTCCGTGCCCTGGTCCATCGAACGATCGCCAAGCTCGCTCTCTCTCTCTCTCTCACAACTGGTTGCAAATGAGGATTCTCTTGCCCTTCCAGAACTTATACCCTGTTGGTCCTTTTCTAAACACTACAGATCACCCTCCTAGCATTTCCTACACATTTACATGCGCATTTCCTCCATTTTCGCCCTGTTTTCCCCAATTTTCTCCCTGTTTCAGAGCAGCAACCCTCTGCCTCTGGGGTGTGATTTCCTACTGTTAACCTACCCTAAACACAACATAAATCGAAAGCAAAACATTGAACTAATTTCTCCATGTTTTCCAATCATCAAACAACCAGAATATCCCAAAATACTTACATGTTCTAGAGATCGAAAACACCCAACTTCCTACCTATCTCAAGCTCCGTTTCGGGGATGAATACCCTACTTCGATGCTCGATATGAGGTGCGCAAGTGCTCAAGCTTGAATCCGTTGGTCTCGGCAATGGAACCAAAATGTGGGAACTTTCGCTCAACCGCCAAGACCCACGGACCGCTTATTGTTTCAAGCGTTTCAAGCAAGCTGTAATGGCTATCTCTCACCTAACCGACACGCTGTCGATCCTACGAGTGCTGTGAGTTTACCTTGATGCCCGATCGAGTACCCTCCTCTCTCTTGCACTCCGGTAGCTCCACGACTCTTGATGCTAGCTCAAGCATCCTCAAGCCTCCTCCATCTCCAAGCTCCATCCTCCATAGCAGCGCGCGCAAGAGAAGAAAAGATAAGAGAAGGGAAGAAGAGGAGAGGAGATGGTGAAGAGGTTCACCCTCTTGATCCCTCACTCTCACACACACTCACTCCCTCACACTCTCACACTCCCTCTCTCAAGAGCACACACAAGCAAGGAGGAGAGAAGAAGAGAGGAAGAAGAAGACTCTTTTTGCCATACACCAAAGAATGAGCTTCTCATTCACTTTTCAACTTTATATACATGCCCTAATTTCCATGGGCGGTCATCCCCCTTTTTTACATGGCCGGCCATTAGCCTAGGCCCCTTTTCTCATTGTCCTTCTATCTTCCTAGCTTCTTTTCCATCGCCTGTCTATATTTACAAATTGCACGGGTGAGAGTTCGGCGCTCTTTTACAAGATTTCAGGGTACGCCTTTTTATTTTAAAATGCGCATTTTCTCCTTTTGCATTTGCCTTGGACTGTTAAGGTTGCCCTTGTGCTTTTGGTCTTCTTTCCTCTTCTTTCTTGAGTCGGGCTACCTTTTTTTGTTTTTCGCCTTTGCCCTGCGTCTCTTCCACTTTCTTTTGCTTTCTTCGTGTTGGGGTTAACATGGACCATACAAGATCCTTAAGTGCCTAGGACCTAATGCCTATAGACTGCAACTCCCAGAGAACCTAAAGGTTCATAATGTATTCCATATGATCAGGCTATTGAAGAAGTATGTATCGAATCGTAACCATGTACTTGATGACCAACAAGTTGTAATACCTAGTCAAGGAGTCCTTGAACTAAGGCCTAACAGGATCTTAAATGTTAGGGAGTAACAACTGAGATCCAGAACCTTGAGAGAATGCCTTGTCCAGTGGAAAGATTATCCCGAGGAGGATGCCACTTGGATAGATGAAAGCACTCTTAACCATCACTATCCCCAATTTATCTCTAGATGAGGACATCTTGATTCCTCCAAGGGGGAGAGAATGTAACATTCCCGAATCTAAAACACACATTGTTTATATGAATCTCTTCTTAGGAGGCCAAAAGGTTAAGATAATGGCAATTTTTTTAAATTCCCCTTCTCCACCCAGTCGATTGTCGTGCTGGAGGGGAGGGGAATAGCATGTATGAATAAGCTCCTTGATGGAGCTTGCAAGGGGGAGAACCCCATACATAATGATGCGTGGGGGAGGGAGGATCCCCTGCCCTCACCTATTTAGTCTGTGCCATGGGGAAGAAGCTACGGGTTTAGGCTGTAAATTGAGAGGATATACACTGCCGTCAAGAGGGAGGAGCCAAGACGCTGCGCTGCCGTGAGCTGGGAGAGGGTGGTCGTGAAGGTGACAAAGGAGGAGACGACTCTGCTCACACTAACGCCGAGAGTGAAGGGAGGAGCCATAAAATGCCGCCTGAGGGCCAAGTGCCGCTGCCTCTATCAGCCGCCATCATACGCCACTGCCTACACGTATTGGCCACCATCCTCAGTCTTGCCACGTGCTAGTCTCAAGAAGAGTGGGAATATACACACAAAAATAGACGTGCTTATACACGCAAAAATAGACGCACATGTCAAAATTCAAATCATACTTAAATCATTTCTTTTCAAACTATGCCTTTCCTTTCTTACATTTTTTGCGGTTCTAAAGCTTGAGTTTAGCCGACATGCAGTCTCTTCATGCCTCACCTAGTCTCTTCATGCTTCACCTCCTCATGACTCACCTCTTCTTTCATTTCAAACACATAAGAAGGGAAAAAGGAAAGCCAAGGAGAGGAAGAAAGAGAGAACAAGAGAGAGGAGAACAAGAAGAAGTAGCAAGCAAGTAAGCAAGCATTAAGGGAGGGTAACATACCAAGGAGAGGAAGAAGGAGAAGGAAGAAGCGCCACCACTCGCCACACCAAACACCCAAGGTGAGTCTCTCTCTCTCTCTCTCTCTCTCTCTCTCTCTCTCTCTCTCTGTTTCTCTCTTCCTCTCTCTGCTCTGTCTGTGTATTTAGGATTTGTGATTCCATTATGTATTGCATTTTGTAAATCAATAATGGCAGTCGTTTGCTAAAATCAGCCAACCGAGCACGTCTGATAGCGCGTCTACATCTCAGTGTAGACGCAGATATTTTGTAGACGCGAAAATAGATGCGTTAATAAACACGCCCGATATTTTTTTTCACAATTCAAATATTGCGTCTACAAGCGCGTCTATGGAGCCTTTTTGTTGTAGTGAGAGAGCTCAAGAGTGAGGCATGGCAGCATGCCATGCTGTTCATGCCACGGAGGACATGGCACACCCTCCCTCCTCAGAAATCCCGCTCCGCAATGACACGGCACACACACCCCACTGCACACAACCCCCTCCTGCGACATGGAACCACCCACCCCCCGGCGGACCTCCTCGAAACCACCCCCCCCCTGACATGGCACCACCCAATCCCCCCGCGACATGGCACACGCTCCCTCCTCAGAAATCCCCGCTCCAAAAACCCGCCCACACAACATGGCACACCCTCCCTCCTCGGAAAACCCCGCTCCACCGAACCCCCCCACAACATGGCACACCCTCCGCTCCCAAAAAACCTTGCATCGTGAGGAGGGGGTATTATATGAAAGCGAGGCAAAGGGAGGGACCATGCATGACGTAGGCAAATACAATCGCAACGAGGAGAGGAGGCGCCGCGTCATGGTAAGCCGAGGGGGTTTCCTACCACGATGTTAGCGTTGGAGAGTCAAGATCTGATCCGAGGGGATTTCCATGCCATGGTCGAAACAAGCATGCAAAAGGGTGCAGCACCACGACTTCCCGGGAGGTCACCCATCCCAGTACTGTTCTGGCCCAAGCGCGCTTAACTGCGGAGTTCTGATGGGATCCGGTGTATTAGCGTTGGTATGACCGCACCATGAACACAAAGGAATTCCAAAGAGCTCTTGTTATATACTCACAAAGTGGCACGATATAAAGTCCATTCAGCACTCTATTTCCATGGAGTCCTATCAGAGGCCTTTAAAAAGCCTCGTCAAGCCCTTTTTCCCTCTTGGATTTCCTACAATCTACCAATTAGCCCAAGCACTAAACCCCTTCCCGTGTAGACAATTTACACCCCGAAGCTTCTACGAAAGGAATGAGAAATTAATAAGTTCCATTTCTAAGGTTCGTTTTCTGAAGAATGGTGGAACCACAAAGGGAGTTTCATGTGCAAAGGAGACGGCCAACATCATAAATCTGCATCCAAGACGATAAGGCCACATTCATGATGGCTTCTAAAAAAGCACAATGCGCAACCGCAAGAAGATCGTCTCCTAACATCCATGTGGACATTTCACCACAAGTCCAGGTTTTTTCTTCCTAATTTTTGATTTACGTCATTATAATCCAATCGTGCATGGATCATTTTTGGAGATAGGATGCATCTTTCGATTTAAATACTTTGGCTAATTTAAAGGAAAGAGCTCACGATGGAAGAATTCAGTCATTAGTATTTTCAATAAAATGAACAAAATAAGGTAAGCATAAGATTTCTATGCATTTCTAGCAAGTGGTTTTTATGCATTGCAAATAAATGAAAATAGATGAATTAATGCCCATCTTTACAAAATAGAATTATGATAGTACACTCTAGCATGGTAGGAATGATCCGCATATCGCATTATTGAGCATCTTTTTTTAAAATGATTCTTACAGAAAGTTGCTAGCAACCGTAGAAAATTGCTAGAGCTGCATGAAGAAGATTTAACTCTAGGCAAGTGGCCTAAAAAACTTAGATCAACGAAAGGGTGTGTAAGTTCAGCATACGACAAATTCATTCGGAAAAGAAAGTAGAAAAAGGCCGCATGTTTAAACATAAAATCCTAAAGCTTAGTAGCACGAATCTTGTTTGCATATTATAGGATGATCAATTGGAATTATGCCTATGCTTTGATCTTAATCCAAAAGGTTAGGGTTTGTAAATCAACTTATACGCAGACAATGAATCATGTTCAAGACCAGACAAGTTAAACTAGTTTAAACCTAAACACCTAAAATCACGAAGTACTCGTTTAGGAAGGGTTAATTCAATGCAACGTATCCCAAAGAGCTAACTAGGATTTAACACGTTTAGGACATTACCTAGTCGCTTGTATTACCAAAGTTGAAACTCCTATACCCTAACAGACTTGCCTACATTCACGCAATGTAGGGACATTGGAACATACTTGCGAGAAGTGATCTAGGGTTTTTCCTAAGAATCTCTCGCTAAAAAGATGAATCTCGGAACCCTAGGACCGAAAATGTTGGTCTAATGCAATCAGGAACGGATTGTTATATCTAATCATGATACCGTAATTAGAAGACACCGTTGATGGGTAGAATAGTCCCATAGTTTGATGTGACACTTGTGCAACAAGTTGAAGAGTTGCATGATCTTGTGATTGGATCACAAGGGAATGGCCAATTCCTTGGAATGAAATTGGAAGATTCTTATGCAAGTTTATCTTTCAAGAGGATGAATAATTGTCCTGATATAGTACCTTTCTTGGGTAAAGTGACCAAGATACGAGGATTAGATATTTGCTTGGAAGCAAAAGACCAATCAATAAATTGGAATAATATATGAACTTAAGGTATTGACTAAATCGGGTTAATAGGGTATGGCCCTAACCCAAAGATATAAGGGTTAACAGACAAACCCTTGGGGATCTTGCCAAGTCGCAATTGATCCTGGATCGAGTGATGGATGCATTCGGAAAGAAGGATTCGCTCCTTAGCAGTTGGCCAAAAATAACGACCAATGGAAATAATTGTGCTTGTAACAATTTTAAGAGCACTGTTTTGCTTTGTTTGCTCAAAGAATTAAAGGATAAATGGATAGCCTTCGGGCCTCAAGATCCCTCTGTATTGCTCAAAGAATCCCTCTGTATTGTTGGATAGCCTTCGGGCCTCAAGATCCAATCCCTTTAGGGTACTTGAGAATACGAGCATCCGATGAATGTCATTGAGCCCACTTGCAAGTCAAGTTAGACCGTATTCTCGTAAATGCACCATCTGATCCTCATTAACCAGCCCATGAAACACTGGGAGATCCCTATAAGGAGGAGGGCATTTAGTCCTTTCCTTCGGGATTAGCACTGGGCCATTAAAGTCCTCGTAATCATAACCTAACTCTAGTTTCTTAGGATCTCCAACCTCTTCCATTTCCACATTTACTGGTGCAGGGAGGTTAACATTATCCTTAATGTTCCTTTCTGCCAACTCATAAAGTGTTCTACGGAGAGCTATAGCTCTTAGCATGTCATTCCGATCCTTTCTTAGAGGATCTTCCATATCTTGCCCCTTCCTAGGCAGTTCCATGATTGCTTTATCTAGGAGCTTCTGCCCCTCATCAAAAGCAAACTTATCCTTAGCACTTAGGACCTGGGGACCGTGTTTCTTAAACAAAGGTTTTCCCTTTACATTTAGGGCTTCTAACATCCTTGTGATACTTAAAATTTTGGCATGATGCCCCACCACATGGGATGTTTTAGTCATAACTACACTCCACTGTGTGTCAAATTTTTCCCATGGCACTACGGCTTTAGCATAATCACTTGTTGATGCCATGACCACCATAGATTCCAACATACTTGTTCCATGCCCTGTAGGTTGATGGATGGTTATACATGATTTCTCTTGGGTAGAGACCACACCAAGGAAAACCTCAGCCCATGCCATTGCATTAGAGGATAGGGTAACCACTAACTGGTTACTCTTCTCATCACCTAAATTATCTTATGTAGAGGACTCATGCTCTACATAACTAAGTCCATCAGTAAGTTTTGTATAGGGAAAGCCAAGGTTTTCCATCCTTGAGAAAACCCCATTTTATGGTTAGCTTATCATACTCCTAATGGAAATTATAAACTTAGGTCCCTTTACAACCTAGATTCGAAGACTGCCACTTATAGGCAGCTCCTAGCAGACGCACCACCACTGATGGGACCCAAAATGGGCCGACACTAGCTATGGCACTAGCCAGACCTCATGCGTACAACAGACAACCTCACCACACAGCCTCGTGGACTAGGAGCATCTAGAACTCACTTTGCACTAAATGCTTATGATGATTTTGTGTTTGTATCCAATATGTAGTCCAACGTTCACCTTCCCATCTCCTCAGAGGGAGATCCCATAATATATAGGCATAATGCCTCATAATACACACATAGGGAAGCACCTCTCAGTTGATTGTCGCGGCTCCACTACAACTCTCCTACACCTTGAGGATTGTCCCCAAGATGCATCGCTAACACATATAACATTCGTACAAACTCCACTCTTTCATAATTCAGCGTTCCAGGAGATTTTGATTTATCTCACAAAACTTTCCCCACCAACGGAAGCACCCATCTAACCTACAACTTAGGTTTCCTATCCTCTCAACGTTGGTCAAAGTTTATCAATCAATTGCAATGCATTGCAAGAGATACCATGTGACATGCTTGATGCAAGGTGTATGACAATTGTACACAACCATTTTATGATTTTAAAAAAATAGTAATGTGAGGTGCGAAAAACAACCCTTTCATGAATTTTAACTAAGCGTTACATGCTGCATTGCTTTAGGGACTAGCAATGAAACTTCTGTTAGCTATATATAGTCTGTCTATATATAGTGCCGCAAGTCCTCTATATATATTCCTATCATGTGTGCTCAGTTGACACACTTTTGGGGTTCCACTTCTGGTGTCTCATATCTCTCTTCTCTCCTCTCTTCCTTTCGTCTCTCGTCTTCCTCACAGTTTCCAACATGGTATCAGAGCGAGGTTCTATAACATCACAAAGATAAGTTTTCTTTATTGTTTTATTCCTTTGCTCATTAGCAGACCTCTGTTCATGACATTTTGTCAATTTCATTGATGGGTCGTGCCACATTCGATCATGGTAATTGTTTTCAAGCTGAGGTAATAGTTTTTCATCTTTTGTTATAAGTTATGGAGCTTGAGTTATGATTTTTTGAAGTCCGTCATGGTATTAGGCTTGAGTTATGCTTCATGCAGCTTGTGTTGCATATCGCTTGTCAAGCTATTAAAAGGATTTCTCTACCCACACCATACGATTGTTCAGATGTTTTATGCCTCATGGTTTGAATCGTGGAAGTGCGAGAGATTGTTAAGATGTTTTATGCCTCATGGTTTGCTTTGTGGAATAGAGAGATGTTTTATGCCTCATGGTTTGATTCATGGAAGCGAGAGAGAGGACATTCATGGAAGAGAGAGAGAGGACGACAGAATCTAACAGTAATGATACCACTTTCTTGCTTTTACAGCTTTCCAGCATTAGTGTTTACGCTGGTGGATACATGTTGTTGGCATCGTCTTCCAATCCAGCAAAACTCCACAATTAATCCCTTTGCCATATGTTGGAGCAGCAATTCGTCTTTGGCTTTTGGAGGCACTTTGCGGTTGTAGTGCGCCAGCCTTTGAAGATAATAATAGCTCTTGGTTACTCCACAATCACTAGAGCAGGCATGGACATACTTCAAAATATACGAGTAGACTATATATATATATATATATATATATATATGAGGAATCAAAATAAAGAAAAGCAAGGGCTATAGGGGATATTAATTATTAATTAATTAATTAAAGGCCGTCTGCAATGAAAGCTTGGAGGTCAACGAGGAGGCGAGAGGAGAGCTTGAGGGAGTTAAAGATGTGAATGGCGTGGATGGCCTTCTTGTAGTAGAGGAGGCAAACGGGCTGGCAATCACCACCAGTGACGGCAGGAGGCCCCGCACGACTGCCAGGATCGGGGTCCGCGGCCCCACGACGTTGCACGGTGGGTGGTCCCCCGCGGCCCCACCACATTGCATGCCGAGTGGTCGCGATCCTGTATCCAGGAATAGCATGCATGCTTTTTTCATGAATCGCTAATTTGAGAGGAAAGATGGGCAACCAGTACTCTAAGAGAAAAGAACGGGCAAGCCATTGAGTAATAGTGGGACGAAAGCGCTATATTTGGACGATGGGAGGAATCTCCTTGTCAAGCGATAATATTATTATATCTAGGTTATTGTTAATTAGCTTCAGTATCAATAGCATCGACATTACGAAAAGAACCAACCATAGCAATGTCATGTCTTATGTTATTGATTCTTTGTCATGTCATTGTTTCATAAGTTTCATAGCTTATATTTCATATTTTTCATGTGGCTTCTTTTTCCGTAATAAATTTTTCATGTGGCTTCTTTTCACATAAATGAATAATTTTGCTACTATGATGATCGTCCTCGTTCGTTATTCCATTGATGAGCGTCTATATTCTAGCTGATGATACCTTGTTTCGTTTATATTCTTTCCAGCTCACTACAACAAAAAGGCTCCATAGACGTACTTGTAGACACAATATTTGAACTCTGATAAAAAATTTCGAGCGCGTTTATTACCACGTCTACTGTGCGTCTACAGTTTCGTGTCTAAAAGCACGCTTATAGTCAGAGTTACACGCCCATATAGACTCGCATATTGACGTGCTACATAAATATATAATCATATTTATAAAAAAATGGATATATTCATATTGTGCGTCTATACGTGCATGTATCTACGCATCTAAAAAAGGGTTTACTCTGCAAGTTTTTGACGAGAATAGACGCGCATTTATCCTACAATTTAGACGTGCAAAACAGAGGTATGAAAAAAAACAGAGAGCATGTGGCTTTGCAAAGCCACATGCTCTCTGGTTTTTTTCCCCCATCAACATGAAATTGTATGCTTAGGGAAAATAGAGAAAGATTATTTGGAAGATTTTTGTACTGAAAACAAAATAATTTATGTAGAGCATGAAATTTCATATATATAGATGAAACATTTTTATATGATGAGTTCTAGTGCTTGTGACCTCAAGCATGGTCATGGTCGCAAGCACTAGCTGAAAGTAATACATATCAAAAATGAAAATTACAAGACAAGTGGAGGCATGCATGCATGGGGCTCCTCTACATCTCCTCAGAAGAGGCATCATCATCGCTACCACCATCGCTGCCTATGCCGCTGCCGTTGCCACCACCGCTACTGCTAGTCCCCCCTTCATTATCCTCAACTGCATTAGGGTTCGTCTACACAAAGGATTAAGGTATATAAATACGATTACAAACAATAAATTAGAGTTACCTATACTTTTCATATAAAAAATAAAGCATACCTCTTCTGCAGGTGGAATCCTCATGGCACAATTATATTGCTCCTTCGTGATGAGTCCCTCCTCGTAGAAATGCTGCCAAGTGGACGCCCGATTATGACCTCGATGGTAGCCTACCTCTCTAGGAGTAGGCATCCTACCAATGATATGATACTACAAAACAATTTGAACATACAACGTATTAAAACAAAACACATAATGAAGTGAAACAAATTATAAAATTTAATTTTAAAAAAGAAATCAAAGAATACTTACAAACTCAGCCTCCCATGACTCCCTGCCACCCGATCCATAATGTGACGATCCCATGGTTGCCATCTGGATACTCGTGCCTCTGCATGCTGGCGACTTGTCATTTTCTCCATTGCTCTCTTCTTGGCCTCTTTCCACTCCTTGCGGTGGCAATTGGGTGGTTGGCCATATCCAGGGCGCCCCTGCTCTTATCTCCACAGTGACTCCTTGGCGTGCGTCATAAGGTGAGACCTCTTGTTATGAAGCACGTCTCTCGCCTTTGACCGTCCCTAATCATCTGAGAATTGTGAATTCTCGGGATTAGGGTACCTTCTATGTACTGCCCGCAGCACCTCTTGCCACAAACCATTTTTTTGGTGCTTGAAGGGAATCATGCAATCTTTGTATGTGGCATGTACGACACTCCTCAAGTAGGCTATCACTTTCCTCCCCTCAGAGTCATGGAAGATACCACCAACATCAGTGACAGAGTAGTACATTTGTGGAGGCTCACCTCTCTCATTTCCTGGTGAGGGTGATCGAGAGCCACCTCCTAGGAAACCCCCACAAAGCCCTCGACCTCCTCGTCCTCCAACACGACTCTCCCTCCTCCCTCGACGGACACTACCCTCTACCTCAATCAATGCACGTGCTTTTGTAGATGCACGTGCTTTAGCCGATCCATGTACCTCAGCTGATCCATGTGCATCAGCTGATCTATGTGTATGCATAGTGTGTGGAGTACCTGTTAGTAGAGGTGTGCCAAGGTTTGGTGTTTGTGCAGAAGTGCTAGGCAAAGATGTGATAGGTATCCCAAACATCACACTGAAAACCTCCTCTCCAGTGGGAGGGTGACGAAGATAATTGGTCATCTCCCCCATGAATTGCTTCTTGTTTGGAAAACCTCCAAAAAAGCTATTAACACCTCTAGAAAACTCCGCTAAGGTGTTGTTCATGCGTTCCAACTCAGGATCAGTGCTGGAGGATCCAAGATTCCACATCTACACAAGAAAAATCATATTACCCTGTGCAGATAAAACATATTACATGCTGCGTCTATATCTGCATCTCTATCTGCGTCTGTCAGCGCGTCTATTTCCGCGTCTATACCTGCGTCTACACACTGTCATTTGGACGCGCTGACAGATGCACACAGTCAAACCATTACTTTTCAAACTTGGTTTAAAAACGTGCAAAAAAACCTCCATAGATGACAAAATATAGCATGTAAAGAGAGAGAGAGAGAGACAAACAGACAGAGAAAGCAAACAAGATTGAGAGAGAGAAGAAGAACTCACCTTCTTTGCTTGTTCCGATGGGTGGTGGCTAGGTTGCAAGCTCCTTGTCCTCCTTCTCCCTTCCCTTGGTAAGTTGCTTGAATCTTCTTCTCTTCCTTGCTGTTTGGCTCTTATTCTTTACTCTTTGGCTCTTCTTTCCTCCTGTCCTCTTTTTACTCTTATTTCCTTACCTCATTGTCTTCATGAAGTGATGGATAGACATGAGTAGTGATGTCGAGCTCGAACTGTAGAAAACACGCAAAAAACATAGGATGAAAGAAAGCCACAAATTTTTTTAATTTTTTTATATTTGCGTAGCGCATCTGTAAGCGTGTGTAATTGTGAGTGTATATACGCAAATAATACCTATTACACGCGCTGACAGACACGCAGGAACAATTAAACTGATTAGATGCTAGCTTTTGGTTGTTTTTGGATCAACATGACATGACTTTCCTAGTCTTTCAATATCAAAATGTTTGCCTCCATGTTATAAGTATCAATGCATACATTTAGGGAATATGACATATATAGATTGTATGTGCATAGTGGTCCAACAAATCAAGCCTCTTTCTTATTTGCAGGCATTATATATTGTAGTTAAACTCTAACAGTTTATATTGTGCAAAAAGGTGTCATTGATTTAAGCTAAGATCTTGATCTACATTGCTATTCATACAATTTTATTTATGTTGGGTTGGCCAATCAGCTTGATTAATGCAAGATATGCTTGATATGATGTTTTTGATTGAGAATACTGGTGAAATATATAGAAAATCTTGAGATAAGAGATGATACACTAGCAAATCAATTGACCTATGTAGTGACATATATAACAAAGCTTGAGGATAAGAGATAACACATTGGCAAGTCAATTGGCATATATGTGGTGACTTACTAGACCATCCCACTTGCAATTGCATGCAAGTATCAATAGGTGGATAAAGCACGAGTGGTTTTTAGTTAGAGAGAGATAATGCAATGAAGGTGTATATGAAAGAGATAGAGAAAGGCATATTATCCATCAATCAATCAAAGATATGTACATTATGTGACTTGATATAGTAATTAGAGTATCGTCATTTTTAGGATGCTCCATTGACTTTTGCAAGTTCCCATAACCTTGAAGTAGATAGCCAACCACACTGTCCATGGAAGGAAAACTTGACCTCATCAAATTAACCAAGTTAATTTACTTATACATTTCATAGATAAGAGATTTGTAGTTGGCTTGTTGGTATTGCAAAGTATCCTTACAGTGATCTATTTTAGTCACCAACAAGTGGACACACTGGCTAAAGATGATGAAAAGAGGACATGTGCACATTGGCTACATGTGGTCCACGTTATCTAAAATTATATGTGAGCTATAAGTGCACCTTGACATGATTGGAATAGGTTGCACATGCACAAGCCAACTGATTTATATAAATCTACTCATGCTATGAATTGGCATGCATGTCTTGCTTTTGCTTTGATTGTATTGATTGCGATGTATATTCCTCGAGAATAATGAGAATCAAGGGACTACCCTAAAAAGTGAGGGTACTTCCTTGAATCACTGATTAATCTTTGATCTATAAGTTTATGCATGGCTAGGTTAAGTGCACAACAAATGAGACATGTGAGTGTATTGATCAGTTCTCTCTCTCGCTCTCTCTCTCTCTCTCTCTATATATATATATATATTTATTTATTTATTTATTTATTTATTTTTAAAAAATTTTTTGCAAATGCACAAGTCAACCTTTGATCTATAAGTTTTAGCCATGGCTAGGTTAAGTGCACAATAGATGCAACATGTGTATATATCAATCACTTCTCTGATAATTATGTCATATATACATCCAATCATCATGCCCTTTCCAATCACATTTGTATAGGGCATGATTGGATGTATATTTGTAATACTCTGAAAGAAATAAAGTTGGTAATGTATATCATGTCCTATACATGTATGCCCTATACATGTATATCATGTCGTATATACATGTATATCATGTCCTTATGATCCAGGTGTAATTATGTCGTATATACATCTAATCATGCCCTATCCAATCACATTTGTATAGGGCATGGTTGGATGTATATAGGGCATGAAATCACACATATATAATTAGCTTTGAATGATTGGATGATATACATGTATGCCCTATACATGTATATCATGTCCTTATGATCCAGGTGTAATTATGTCGTATATACATCCAATCATGCCCTATCCAATCACATTTGTATAAGGCATGATTGGATGTATATAGGGCATGAAATCACACATATATAATTAGCTTTGAATGATTGGATGTATATTTGTAATACTCAGAAAGAAGTAAAGTTGGTAATGTATTCAAACAAATACTAGCTGTTAAGAGGTTTGGTCATACTCAGGGACTTTATGAGAAATGAAAAATATGTGCATTTATTTTTGCATCTTTAGGCGCATTTATAAATGCGGATATATAGACACGTTCTGTATACTAGCGTGAATAGACGAGCTGATACACGTGCTTATAAACGCACCCGCTTTTTCGCGTGTACAGTGCGCGTCTATAGGGCCTTTCTCTTGTAGTGGCTGATGAGGGTCTATATGTCAAGATTGTGGGAGAGAAGGAAGGAGTCTCGCTTGAAGCTTTCTTGCTTGCACAATGGGGGAAGACACACAAGGGTGGAGGCTGAAAACAGTTTTCCTCTTCTTAGTTGTGTAAGCCAAAAGAACTCAAGTACAAAGAAATAGAAGAACCCTCTATATGGGTCTCAAACCAAACTCAACTAACTAAGGTGGCATACTAACTGAGCCACGAACTAGAGTAGATAAGGATAGCTATCATGTAGCTATTATTCAGGGGCGGTGTACCAACCGCATCTGCAACTGACAAGTCGGTGACATAAATAGACAACGGTCACCCTGGCGTATCACGAGTGGAGCTCGATATCTCAACACTCCCCCTCGAGCTCAATCCCAATTCCTGCACACCAAGCAGGTCTCTGAACTTGCGCATCTTCTCTACGCCCAATGCCTTCGTGAATATGTCAGCTACCTGATCCTCTGTGCTGACATAAAATAGATCAATAAGACCTAGTAAAACCCCCTCTCGCACATAGTGATAATGCACCTCAATGTGCTTTGTTCTAGCATGATAGACTGGGTTATTTGCCAAGTGTATACTACTCATGTTGTCACAATAAATGACAACTGGTCCATCTGTAGACTGATGCATATCATAAAGTAGCTTATACAACCAAGCTACCTCACATGCAGCCATTGCTGCACCCCTGTACTCAGCCTCTGTGCTCGACAAGGCAATTGTAGGCTGTTTCTTGCTGCTCCAAGTGACTGCAGCACTCCCAAAAGAGAACACATATCCACTGGTAGATCGTCTATCAGAAATACTACCAGCCCAATCAGCATCAGTATATCCATGCAACTATATCTGAACCCCAGTCTCATAAAATAGTCCATACTGCAATGTGGACTTCACATACCTGAGTATGCGTCTAGCCGCATCCAAATGTGGTTTCCTTGGAGCCTGCATAAACTGACTTACCAATCCAACAGCATAGCTCAAATCTGGCCTGGTAATAGTCATATAAATCAAACTTCCTACTATGCGTCTGTACATAGTAGGGTCTTCTAGAAGCTCACCTACATCTGTGCTCAGCTTCACATTTTGCTCCAAAGGAACTGAAATAGGCTTACAGCCTGTCATCCCATATTTGGATAGCATGTCCAATCCATACTGCCTCTGCAAGAGCTGTATCCCACTTGGTGATCTAATCACCTCAATGCCCAAGAAATAACGCAGCTCTCCCAAATCCTTCATCTCAAACTTCTGCTTCAATAGCATTTTCACATGAAGGATATCTTCATCACTGTCACCTGTCATAATCAAATCATCAACATAAATGACAAGTAGCATAATACCTTTCTCTGTTTTTCTCACATAAAGTGAGAAATCTGCCTTGGAAATCTGAAAGCCAATAGTGACAAGATACTGTCCTATCTTGTCAGACCATGCTCTAGGTGCTTGCTTGAAGCCATACAAGGCTTTCTTCAACCTGCAAACAAACTCAGGATGAACAACATGCACATAACCTGGTGGCTGCTCCATATAGACCTCTTCTTGCAAATCACCATGCAAGAAGGCATTCTTTACATCCATCTGATGTAAAGACCATCCCTTTGATGCAGCCATAGCAATGACTGCTCTTACGGTTGCCATCCTTGCAACCGGACTGAATGTTTCTTCATAGTCAATGCCATATGTTTGTGCATACCCCTTGACTACTAATCTTGCCTTGTATCTGTTCACAGAACCATCTGCATTGTGCTTCACCTTATAAACCCACTTACAGCCAATTGCATTTTTACCTTTAGGCAAAGGTACCAATTCCCATGTAGCATTTTCTTCCAAGGCATCCATTTCTTCATCCATGGCTTTCTCCCATTTTTCTTTTCCCATGGCTTGCTCAAAAGAAGTGGGTTCTGGTTCCTGTATCACTTTGACCATATATGCATAGTGAATGGCTGTAAATCCATCATATTTTAGCCTATCCACAGGATACCTAGCTCTCGTAGACCTGCGCAAAGTAGGTTCACTCCCAGGTGCTCTCAAAACATCCCTGGTCTTCCTTACTCCAGGTGTAACAATAGAAGGAATACCCAACTCATCATCAATGCTCTGTTCTGAGCCACTGGATTCACCATCCACATAAGAGTGACCTGCATTCACATCAAACATGGGCTAATCAACCTTCTCTTTTCCTTTTCGTGATACCTGCATACCACTATCTGCATTACTTTGAGAAGATTCTCCTGATCTCAATCTGCCTGTCCATGGCGAAGAATGTGAACCACTGCTAGAGGACGCTCCAGGTCCACTAATATTTTGTGATTGCTGCTATGAATTTTGTGCAGCATTACCATTTTGTGCATCTACATCATCAATCACATTTACTGGTTTATACCAGCTACTCATCTCATCAAAAACAACATCTCTGCTCACTGTAAACTTACGAGTAGAAGGGTTATAGCATCTATACCCTTTTTGCTGCAGAGAATAACCAATAAAGATGCACTTCTCAGCTTTTGGATCCAACTTGGATCTCAGCTCATCTGGCACATGTACATAGGCAATGCAACCAAAAATTTTCAAATGAGAAATATCTGGTTTCTTACCAGTATACCTCTCCTCTGGAGTCATTCCATGTATTGCTGCAGTGGGAGTCCTGTTCATTATGTAGACTGCTGTAGCAACTGCTTCAGCCCAATGAAAATCTGGCAAGTCTTTTTCATTGAGCATGGCACGAGATACCTCTCCAATATGCCTGTTTTTCCTTTCTGCAATTCCATTTTGTTGTGGAGTATAACTGCATGAATATTGCTGCTTTATGCCATGCTCCTGTAAGAACTTTGCAAACTCATTTGAGAGGTACTCTCCCCCTCCATCTGACCTTAGGCATTTTATTTGCAGACCTGTTTCTTTTTCAGCCATAGCTTTAAGGGTTTTGAAATGCCCAAAAACTTCACTTTTCTTTTTCATAAAATACACCTAAACTTTTCTGCTATAGTCATCAATAAAAGTGACAAAATAATGACAGCCTCCAAGAGATGCAGCTTTAGTAGTCCACACATCAGAGTGGATTAATTCCAATGGCTTTTCACTCTCTTGAACATGTCTAGGAAATGGTTTCCTTGCCTGTTTTCCAAACTGACAGGCTTCACATACCTTATGCATTTCTGCAACCTTGAATTTCGGCAATCCTGCAACAATATTTTGGGCTTGCATTGATTTAAGTCGTTGTATATTAACATAACCAATGCGTTTATGCCAGATATCAATATCTGCAACTACACCGGTCCCATGTGCAAACATTGTTGCACTCAATTCAGACATGTCTGCATCCAATGTAAACATTCTGCCCTTCTTCTTTCCTTTTGCTATCAAGTGACCTTTATTTTTCATATCCTCAACAAAGCATGCATGAGGATTAAATCTGACCTGCAAGCCCTGTTCAACCATTTGACCAACAGAAACCAGATTCTTGGTGATATTCGAGACATGAAATACATCGGACAGGTATTTCTTTTTCCCATCCTGCATAGACAAGGGAATTTTTCCAATCTGCACAATAGGATGTGCAGTATCATCACCAGTCTCCACAAATCCTGGTTTTTCCATTTTCCTTGCATCCTCCATCCATTCTGCATGACCTGTCATGTGGTTTGATGCACCTGAGTCAACATACCATACATCATTGCTTTCTTCTGCACTTGTCACAGAATTGTTCATGTACTGTACCATAAACAAGTGCTCATTTCTGTCATCACCCTGTCTACTAGAAGATGCATAATTCCCTTGTTGCAGTTTTCCATTCATGATGTCATTCTGCTTTTTATAGCAGTCTTTAGCCATATGACCCATTTTACCACAGTAGTAGCATTCAACATTACTGTTTGCATTTTGGCCTCTTTGCCATCCACCACGACCTCTTTGGCTCCCCCTGCCTCTAGAGTTACCACGTCCTCCTCCATAGGACTGGTTTTCTTGAGTTTGCTGCATATTCTGATTTCTGCCACGGCCTCCAAATCGGCCTCCTCTACCTCTGCCTCTACCTCTTCCAGCATTTGAGTAGAAGACAACTTCTTTTGAAGTTCCTCCTGAAGAAGATGCACCACCATTTCTCTGTTCCTCAGAAATTAGAAGAGCAATCAACTCCTCAAAATCAGGAAATCTTTCACGAACTGAAATGGATGTCCGAAATTGTGCATAATCCTTTCCTAGACCATTCAAGGTCACAGAAACTAAATCATCATCTTCCTTTGGCGACCCAATGGAAGCAAGTGCATCTGCAATCTTCTTCACCTTCATGTGGTAGTCATTGATGCTCATATTTTCTCTTTGCACATTGTGCAACTCTTGCTTGAGGTGCATTTTCCTGGCTTGCGTATTTGTGCTATACATCTTTGACAGAGTATCCCATGCCTCCTTTGGCGTACTTGCATCCTGAATATGCACAATCATAGAGTCTGAAATGCTGATAGACAGCCAGTACATAACTTTCCTGGCTCTCTCATGCCATGCTTTGAATGCCTGCATTTGCTGTTGATTGGGAACATCAGGAAGAACTGGTTCTTCTTCATTTCCTGCAACAAATTCCCAATATCCTTTTCCCATAAGGAAATTCGTCATTCTAAACTTCCATGCCTGGAAGTTGTTCTTGTCAAGCTTTTCAGTGACAATCTGTGAAAGAGAATCAGATGCCATTACAGAATACTGCAAGAAATTCTGTCACTGCAAAAAAACACAGCTTCACCCTCACAAGGGCAAATCTGCAAAACTGGCGAAAGTGGTATTTGACCACACAGTCACTTCCTAGTGACGATTTTGCATAAACAAGAACCAAGGATGATTCTAAAACTCCCAATGTCTCTGCGCACAAGCATACGATGCAATTTCTACAGTAACTTTTCACCGACCTGTAGAACAGTGGCTAACCAGCATAAAACTGAGCCTTTTCTTGAGTGCGTGCAGAAAACTTCCGCCTCCAAAACAGGCTCCGAAATGGCCTCAAATAAAAAAAACAGGGTCGCCAAGAGCTAAAGCTCTTTCCCGCAGCATATACTGCCCTCTTGCTTCACCACGAAGGGCGTCTCAACCTGAGACAATGCACTCCTGCAATTTTCGGCTGTGCTACCTGCAGAGATCTGCTCCCAAAACAGAAAATGAAAGCAACACTGCTCCTCTTACCAGAACACCGCGAGCTTGGCTTGCTTTCTTGAGCTCCTTACCACGAACAAGGCTCTGATACCATGTCAAGATTGTGGGAGAGAAGGAAGGAGTCTCGCTTGAAGCTTTCTTGCTTGCACAATGGGGGAAGACACACAAGGGTGGAGGCTGAAAACAGTTTTCCTCTTCTTAGTTGTGTAAGCCAAAAGAACTCAAGTACAAAGAAATAGAAGAACCCTCTATATGGGTCTCAAACCAAACTCAACTAACTAAGGTGGCATACTAACTGAGCCACGAACTAGAGTAGATAAGGATAGCTATCATGTAGCTATTATTCAGGGGCGGTGTACCAACCGCATCTGCAACTGACAAGTCGGTGACATAAATAGACAACGGTCACCCTGGCGTATCATGAGTGGAGCTCGATATCTCAACACTATATTCCAGCTGATGACACATTCGTTTATATTCTTTCCAGCTGATGAGGGTCTATATTCTAGCTGATGACACATTCTTTCGTTTATATTCTTTCCTAATGAGCATCTAAATTCCAGTTGATGACACATTATTTCATTTATATTCTTTCCAGCTGGTGAGTGTCTATATTCATGTTGATGACAAATTATTTTATTTATATTCTGTTCATGGGGCCCCACATGTGTTATGTTGTCTATAGAGCGGCGTCGCGAACCGTCTCTAAAGACCTTGTGTTGGAACCATCTCTATAGACCTTGTGTTGTTCTAATGTCACTATAATGTTTTTCTTTAAGTTTTGATGTGACAGATATACTGCCTACATCCCAAGTTCAGTTGAAGGAATTTCTTGGAGATTTTATCTTTTGCAGTGATGTGGCTTATCCTTATTTTACATGTTGTATATTTAGTAGTGATAAAGCTCTTTTGATACCTCTGAATAGGCTATTGTAATTCAGGAGTGATGTAGCTTCTTCTCCGTTGATGTTGTAATTCATGAGTGATGTAGTTCCTTTGATGCCTATGAATAGGCTCTTGTAAGTTCAACTTTGTAATTTTATATTTTGAATATTAATATAACGGTAGGCCTATATAGAGCTGTGGGTTTTTCCCTTGAGCCCCCAAGGGTTTTTTCATCCATAGTAAGGGACCTTTATTTGAGCGGGGGATGTTAGCTATATATAGTTTGTCTATATATAGCGCCCTAGGTCCCCTCTATATATTCCTATCATGTGTGCTCAATTGACACACTTTTAGGGTTCCACTTCCGGTGTCTCATATCTCTCTTATCTCCTCTCTTCCTTTCATCTCTCGTCTTCCTCGCAGTTTCCAACGACTTCTGTGCTACTAGTCGCCTATATTTGATTATGGAACGATCGCTAAATGCTACGCATAAAGAGAAAAATCAAAATTTGTATCTTTTCAACAATTAGATCGTCGCACAAACTTCATCCCCCCTCACCATTTAGGTGTTGCTACAGTGCATAGGTGTAAATGATTGTTTTGTATCATTTTTGTGTGTAAAAATCAATAAACACGTATTATAACATAAAGGACAAGGCCAAACCATGGCTTAACCTCATCCTTAACCTCGCCAAACATTCACGCACATAAATCTTATTTTTCATATTTTTTAGCGCGAAAAATCTAATTTTTCCTATTTTTTGCTATTTTTTCCTATTTATTACTCATGGAGAATAGGTATTTTCTTATTTATTTGTATTAGCTTATTATTTTGACTGAAACTTAACATTTTCTCTGATCTTATCCCATTTCCACTCCTTTTTCCCAACTCAAAATTAAAAAAACCACTAATTTTCATTAAAAATGACATTAGCCAAAGCATGGAGAGGACGGATTGGAGAATGGCCGAGACTTCTACCATTTTCTTTGTGGGCTGATCGTATGACTCACAGTGTTACCATAGGATATATGCCCGCAGAGTTGATGTATGGCCAGAAACCGGTTATGCCGACTAAGACTTGTGCTTTGACTTGGTCAGTTTTACCTTGGCAAGAGGATTTGACAAGAGAGGAGCTCTTAGCTCTTCGGATCCGGCAGTTGGAGAGAAGACCAGAGGATATTCAACTAGCTATTGATAGGTTGAAGGTTGCTAGATTTAGAAATAAGGACAGGTACTGCACTTCAAAAGATGATGAAAAGATGGTTTGGGCCATACATAATCAGACATGTCTTTGACAATGCAACATTTGAGCTGACAGAATTGGATGGGACAGTGCTTAGAGTGCCCATTGCAGGAAAAAGAATCAAGATTTTCAAGAAAAGAGATGAGGAGGATTATGCATTGGAAGAATTTGCAAGAGAAGAGCAACGAGAAGAAGTTCCAGTAGAAGAGACAGATGATGTGGATGATGTGTCAGATAACCTTGCAGGTATAACCGAAGTAGAAGACAAAGAGATTGACTTGTTTGTGGATCTAGATGACAATGATCATGGGTAGTTGGCCCATCTGGAGGATGCGCAGGATCAGAGGGGGTGGATGTCGTACTGCTGCGCATCCAAAGTGTGAACATCCACCGAAAGTTTGTGTGTGTGTCATTTGTGTTTCGTGCATTAACCTAGCCTCTTTATTTTCCATGAATGTCTTAACCCATGCATTAGCTGTAATGTGTGTCTTGCGTGTTTTTCTGCATATAATCCTTATCTTGTAGTTTGTTTCCTCGAAAAAAGTGTTTCTGTCTCCATTTTAAACTTGTGTGTGTGTCTAGACCTCTTCATTCCATTGTAAAAAACATTGATTGCGTGCATTTATCTTTGTGTGTGTGTGAACGAATGCTTGTGTATGTGTGTGCACATTTTTAAAAAAAACATTAAAAATCGATGCCAAGGAAGATTGTTGAAGCTGTCAAAGCGGTACAAGAAATCCCGGATCTAAGATAAGAAGAAATACAAGAAGCCGAGAGTTAAAATCGAGCTTGAGAAGCCTTGAAGGTGTGAAAGGCCACTTACTAAAATGAGTTCAAGTATGAAGGTATGAACAGAGATAACCTAATCATTACCAATTATTAACTAAGAAGCTTCTTAGAAGGATACAGAAAGCTTCTGCTTTGATTGAAAAGCATTTTTCTCCATGAATAAACGTCGAACCAAGGCCGAAAATTTCTCAATGATGGAGGCAATGATGGAGACAACGATGCAGGCGCAATGCAGGATAATAAAAAAGCATAAGCTACTTACAAGCTTTGTATAATAAGCTTCGAGATTTTCGGTACGAACTGCAAAAGGATATTGCAAATCTATAAGCTTTTGAAGCTTTGTGATAGAAATGGCTTTTAGAAAAGCACCTTCAATATTAGACAAATCAGATTTTTTTTTAAAGGGCACGTTTTTTGGCTAGAACGGCGACAGTAGATAATGCAAAGCAGAGAGCAATGCTTTAAAAGCTAAGTGCTCATAAACACAATGGACTGATTATAAGCAAAAATGGAGTCTTCTGAAAGCAAAAGCAGAACAAAGAGAATCACAGAGCTGAAAACACGTGTTGAAAAGCAAAAAGCAAGGCAAAAAGCGTGGAAAAGCTTGAGTTTATGATCTCTTAAGAGCAGGACAGATTAAGGACCAACATAATCTATAAATATGGACAAGGTATGACAGTCCAAACTGTGGGCACCATTTAGAGTAATTCTTGAGCTTGAGATATGATCTTGAGAGTTGAATTTTCAACTTGAGATCGGGCGGCCTAAACCTCGTGGGCTATTTGGATTCGATTTCATCTTGTATTTTGTAAACATCTTGGTAGTAATACAATTGTTACTTGGCATCATATTCATCTTGATTATTTGCTTTGCTTGATCTTCCATCTTGGAATTTCTCAAGGACCTTTGTGGTCGCGACATTTCTTTCGAAAACCCTTCTACAACGCTTTTTTCAACAACGGAGGAAAATTTCTTTATGAACATTTTCGTCACTTTTACCGTCGCTATAAGACCTATATCTTGTAGTGAATGGCCATGAAAGAGTGTCACTGGGTCTTCAACATTGAAAAATATACGTCCTAATGAGCAAATTTATGAGAAAAATGTAGATTTTACCATTTTATGATGATCAATTGTTGTTTGAAATGGTTAGTAATGATTACATTTGATTGCCCATACTTTGTTTGATTAGTCATGTTGAAAGAATCATGAAAAATTAGTCGTATGCTAATTGTATGCAAAACCAGATAGTAGGCTGTTTAAAGAAAAATATGCAATTTTTGGGTTTTCGATGTGCATTTGTTGTTCTATGGAATGAAATATGCTAAAAAAATCATTTCCTATAACAGTAATCAGTCTACACCTAAAACTTAGTAATTATATGTAATTTTATTTAAATAAATAGAGAAAAATAAAGAAATTTAGGTTTTTTCGTATCATAAAAATAGAAAAAAGAAGATTGATGTTTGTGGACACATGATAGAGCTACAACATGAGTTTTAGACTTAGTTCAGCCCTATCTCTTTGTTAGATTGAGTTTTTATTACTTTTAATTTTAAAAAAACATAAAAACCATGCCTTACTCCCTATCAATGCATGCAAAATTTTAAATGGTAGGGAGTAGGGGGTTGTTGAGTGGTTAAAGTAAATTAAATATTGATGTTTCATGGTGCATATCATATAGGGTTTGTGGTTATTTAAAATTTAAAAAAGGGACTAGTAGCACGCGAAAGGTTGGTGCTAGCCCTCAGCAATGAAGCACTATTGAAGTAGAAGAAAGTCATGAAAAGAATTGTCTTCGCACTTTCACATTGTTGATTTTCAATGACCATTCGTTTGAGTACGATGGCCATATTCACACTTGCATTGATGCACCACATGGTATCATATCCTAGACGCATAGCACCTATTTGTATGAGTGATGACCGATGTTGAGAGTGTGAGGTATCCCAAGCCATCTAGCTAGATATTGAGTTCCTTGGGGGTTATTTGGTGAGGTTTATCTATCATCTCCTAGATCCTTTAGTTGAAAGAGTGGACTTTGTTTCAAATGTGTTTTATTTTCATGGTGCATCTTGGGGCCAATTTTCGAGGTGTAGGAGAGCCATAGTGCAGCCGCGATGGTCAATCGAGGGGTACTCCCTATGTGTGTGATACATGGTGTATAATAGCAGTATGTTTAGGGACTCCCTTTTGAGGAGTGGGGAAAGAAGCATTCGTTAGACCACAAAAATGTACAAACACAAAGTCCTTATACGCTCCTGGCGGCAAGGCCATGTGAGGTGGTTTTAGGTGAGTAGTAGAGGCTTGGCTAATGCCTTAGAGCTAGTGTCTGGCCCATTTTAGGTCCCAACATAAGTCCATCATCCACAAATTTTTTTCTCTAGCATGAATGTTAAATGATTGATTAAGTCAACTTCTCAGAGTGGATATAACATCATGAAATTATGTTACATCTAGAGAAGCCTCACTCCTTCAATGACTCCAAACCCCAACTAGTTGAATAAGCATTGCCATCAACCAGGTTTTGTCTGCACAGAGTTAGTATAGAATTATAAATGCCAATGCCATGAGTAGATGAGGCATTGCATAACATATATCATGCATAAGCTAGGCTAGGTATATGTATAGGCTAGGCTACCCATGGGAATAGGCTAGGTATAAACCATGCATAGGCTAGGCATGGCATATGGAAGCATAGGTCTATGACTAGCTATACCTAGCCAATACACACATCTATCTAGCCCGGGTCTAGCCTACACATATACTTAGCATACACTTATTATCGCATAGACATAGGCCTAGGCCATCCTATTCCTAGACTAGACTATGCATAGCCTAAACCTTGACCAGGACATGCCAAGTATATCCTATACCTATGACTAGACTAGTCTATGCATATGCATGGCTTATGTCTAGCCTAGGGCATGGCCTATAGCCTATGCCTAGCCTACACTTAGACCCACCAATGTATACATATGCTTAGCATACACTTATGTCTAACATAAACATGAAGTAGACATAAGGGTAAAGCTAGCCTATTCTTTACCTGTGCTTATGTTGTGCCTAGGTTGGGAATTGTAGTGCCTATGCCATACACATGCATATGCAAGCCTATGCACATGCCATGTGTATATGTATGCATATGTATATGTGTATGCTAGCTTATACATATGCCATGTCTATGCATATGCGTATGTTTATATATGCACATATGAATATGTGTGCACATATGCATATGCATATGCCATGCGTATATATATGTATCTATGTTTGTATATGACATGTGGATGCCACACATGTGCTAATACATTTGCATATACTTATGCATTTAGAGACCATTAGATGTAGGAAAGGGTAAAATAGGTCCCATAAAACAAGAAGCCTTGCTTGAATAGAAAGTAACAAACAATAAGAAAAGGGCACAAAAAGGCTTGACTCTATTATAAATGCTAATGACTTTGCATCCCAGTGGGTGGCCAAAACCATAAAGAAGGGTTGCATGTGGATTCTGTAGAAATTACATGACACATCAGACAAAATCTAAGCAAGGAGTAGAGAGTACACAATAAATATGAGAAGAATATTAATTTCTTTAATTTCAAATCAATTGAATTAAAAATGGTTCTGTCCACCCATGCACTTCCACTATGAAGCTTAGATGGCGCTCCAGACATATGATGGGTGAAAAACTCTTACAAGGTGAAAGATAGATTGATGGGCTAGGCTCGAGGAAGTTACTATATGTATATTCTCTACATCACATGTGTTCAAGGTTTATTTATAAATATCCTTATGTGTGAATTATTCCTAAATAAAACATAACCCTTTTCTATTCAATTTATAAATAACCCCTTTATATTATACCCTTTTGTATGTAAAACTGTATGAAAATGGTATTTTAAAATATCTTATCTTGAAACCATATGATGCACACATGTATTCATTAGTAACTTACTTGAGGGGATGGCCAAGGATGCTACCACTAGACCCCCACTAGGGAGGCTCCTAACCCCCCCCCTAAGACCCCCAACTAGGGGCCACTTCCATGGTGCCCAGGTCCCAAAATAGGGGTCCTTCATAACTCCCACATCTAGCATAACTACTCTATCTAACCTAAAGGTTAGATCCACAAAGGTCACGTTTTTGTGATCCAATCACTTAGACCTCATCTAACATACAAGTGAGGATCCAACCAACCATGTTGACACATGAATTCTCCTCATAATGGAGGACTAACAACTGAGAGCACCATGGATCTGCACTGGCAGCACCTTATGAGGGTGGGGCATTGAGCATATCTAATACCTACCCCCCCCCCCCCCCAATGTCCACCCACAAGTGAACTACATCCTCGGTACAACATTGAGTCTCTTAAGATGACTTCAGAGGAGATCCTTCATAAGATCTTGGTAAAGATATTAGCTCCATTCTTCATCATTGGATAGTAGACTAGCTTACTATCCCATCCTCAATCAAGTCAAACATATAATAAAACTACATCTCAATGTGTTTGGTGTATGATGCATTAAAAATTGGATTTTTGGTAATAGCAATGTAACTCTGATTGTCACATCTTAGCATTGTGGAATCTTCATCCTATACTCCCATATACCCTAAGATCCTCCTTAACCATACTACTTTATATGCAAGAGAACAAGCTATCTTGTACTCAACTTCGACAAAAGACAATGCCATAGTTAGTTGCTTCTTACTTATCCAAGAGAATATTCTTGAATATAAAGAGAAACAAGATCTAGGTACTAATTTCATAGAATCATTGTTACTTGCCCAATCTGAGTTGCCATAGTTTCCCATAAGAGAACTTTCAAAACCATATGATGTGATACCATAATCAAGAGTTTCCTTGAAGTATTTGAGCACTCACATCTTAGCTCTCCAATGACTTTCTCGGAGTTTGTTAGAGAATCTACTCAAAACACCAACAATAAAACTAATATCTGGCCAAGTGTTACACAAGTAGATGAGGCTACCAACAAACCTCCTATACCTCCCAATGATCCTAGTACAGATGTATCCTCAATGGATAACTTCACATTGACATCCATAGGTATAGATATCTACTTACACTCAGTCATGCCAAAGGCTTTTAAGGTCTCCCATGCATACTTCTTTTGAGAGATGAAGATTTTTCCCAAGCTCTTACTAGACTTCAATCCCCAAACAATAGTGCAACAAGCCCAAGTCTATCATTGTAGAGCCTAAAGCCTTTCAAGTCTAGTAAATCATATCTTCATAGTCACTTGTAATAAGAAGGCCATCCCTCAAGGAAGTTCCTATATGTATATCCTCTACATCACATGCATTCAAGGTCTATTTATAAATATCCTTATCTATGATTTTTTTTCAATAAAACATAGCACTGTTTTATTCAATCTGTAAATAACCCCTTTATATTGCATCATTCTATATATAAAAAATGTATAAAAATAGTATGTTAAAAATACCTTATCTTGAACCCACGCGATGCACACATATATTCATGAGTAAGTTACCCGAGGGCCATCCATATATAGGACTATCACTACAGTTTTTTCACTGTCCTTGTAAACATACAAGCTAGCATTTGAGATATATCTTTTGAAATTCAAGCCTAAAAAGAATTTGTCTATCCACTGGTACCATGGTTTAGGGGCTTATTTTAGCCATACAATACCTTCTTCAGCTTACAAGCTTTGTTCTCAAAATGGGGAGCCTCAAATCCCTGTGGCTAAGCCATGTATAGCTCCTCCTTGGGTTCTCCATTCAAGAATGCTGATTTAACATCCATTTGGTAAACTTGCCACTTTTTTTATGATCAACCACTGCAAGTACTCTATGAACAGTGGTCATTCTAGTAGTTGGAGCAAATGATTCTTGAAAATCAAATCCTTCAATCCATGAAAATCCATGTGCAACTAATCTCACTTTGTACATTTCCAAGCTACCATCATCCTTGTAATTTATCTTTCAGACCCACTTGGTGCTAATAATCTTTCTCTTTTCTGGCCAATCCATTCACTCCCAATTATCATTCTTCATTATGATGTCATATCCAGCTTGCATAGTTGCTTTTCATGCTAGATCGGCAACAAGTGCTTCTTCTAAGTCTACTAGCTCCTTAACTTCTCTCATAATCTCAGCCACCCATCAAGGCCATATTGACTATGTGAGTAGAAGTCTTTCTTTGTTCCTCTATTCTCAGAGAAATCCTTGGTCCATTGGCCTTGTTTTTAACTATGGTAGGCATAGGATTATTGTGATTATAGAGTTGCCTTGCCCATCGCCGCAATGGATTTTCCGGTGGTGGCATAATTGCAGGTTAGTGAATTTTTTCTTCATCATCCAAAGATGATGTTTCCTCCTCCTTGATGGTGGAGACACCTCTTGGGATAGATTCATAGTGGACTACTTCATAGGATGATAAAGTGGAAGAACTTATATTCTCCTCTTCCACTATATGTGGCTGCTCCTTGAACACCACATCACATCTCACTATAACCTTCTTTGCATCTTGGACATACAATTTCTAAGCCTTTTGCTCATCAATATAACCCAAGAAGATACATTTTATGCTTTTTGTATTTAACTTTTTTCTCTTATCCTTTGGAACATGTGCATAACATTTATAGCTTGGGGAAGTTACTATATGTATATCCTCTACATCATGTGCGTTCAAGGCCTATTTATAAATATCCTTATCTATGTGAAACTTTCATGAATAAAACATAACTATTTTCTATTCAATCTATAAATAATCCCTTTATACTATACCCTTTTTTATGTAAAAAATGTATAAAATTTGTATTTAAAAAATACCTTATTTTGAACCCACATGATGCACACATATATTCATGAGTAACTTACCCAAGATTCACATCCAAAAGTTCTAAAATGTGAGACAGAGAGTTTCTTACTAGAATAGTCCTCATGATGAGTTTTTCCCTAAAGAGCCTTTGTATGTCTCCGATTGAGAAAGTAGATTGTAGTATTAACAGCAATACCTTGCCATTTCCCTAAAGATCCCTTGTATAACTCTAATTGAGAATGCAAATTATAGTATTAATAGCTTCTGCTCAAAACTAGTCAAGTAATCCCTTGCTCTTAAACATGCACCTTGCCATTTCCACAATGGTTTGATTTTAGTCTTCAACAATGCCATTTTGTTGAGGTGTATGAGGTGTCATTGATTGACACTTAATCCCTTTGCTCTTGCAAAAGTCTTCAAACTCCTTTGAGTTGAACTCACCACCACCATTTGTTCTAAACTTTTTCACACTTTATTGTGTTTCATTCTCAATAAGTTTTTGCCATTCTTTAACCAAAAGCTTGAACCTTATAAAAAATAAAGTTTCTACTCTAGTTGTCAATGATCAACATAAAATAGGAAGATTTTCCTTTGTGTAGGCATTTTACTCCACAAGTCAGCATGCATCAACTCTAGAGGAGCATTTGCTCTATTCTTGCTTTCTTGTGGAAATGCCTTTCTCTGTTGTTTATCCATCATATAAGCTTCACATGGTTCTATCATTTCAGTTTTACTACACATAGATGAGAAACTATACCTTACTTATACATCTCCTTTAACATAGACTAAATATCTCATGACAAAGTTTACTTGTGCCCACACCAGAAATGGCTATAAGAGTACTTAGCCCATACAAGTTGTTCCTTCTTTTCCCTTTGCTGACACTTTGCCAATATTGTTGATGTTTTTTGCATTTTTCTTAGTGAATCTCACATCATGGCCAAGATTAGTTATAAAACCAATTAATATAGTAGGTTTCTCTTAATCTCTGGAATACATAACACATTTAGTTCACCATTTGCACTAACAAAAGAAATAATACCTATGCCCTCAATAGGGTATTTTACATCATTCCCAACTATCACAGTGATGGATTATTGCAGAGACTTTTTAAGACTATATAGACCTTTCTCATTGGTCATGTGATAAAAGACGCACTATCCAATATCCATGAGTCAGTGGTAGATATTTCTTACATTGAGGAACACACTTCCTCAATGGTCACCATGAATAACTCTAACCTTGATTCAACCATGTTGATTGTCTCCTTTCCTTTAGATTTTGTGGTGGCTTTCTTTTCATCTTCCTTCTTGATATACCAATTTGCAATTGCATGCCTTTTCTTCTTGTAGTAGAAATACTATCCTTAAAACTTTTTATTACCACCCTTCTTCTTCTTATCACCACTGGTAGAGGAACTACCTTTGCCTTTCACATTGGTGGAGAATGCAATATATTCACTACTACTACCTTCTCAAGCTTTATGCGGGAAATCCTCCATTAGTAGTGCATAAAATTCCTTAAATGTCAAAGCTTGGGGTCTCACTTGAATGTCTAGGGTAGTTACTAATCCATCAAAATTTGGTGGATAAATCTGAAGACACCTCCAAGCTAGCTTCTCACTAGTCTTTTATATTCCAACGCCAACTATTTGGTTGCACAGATTCTTGATCCGAGTGATAAATGCTTTACTTGCCTCTCCTTCCAACATACTTCTCTCTTACTATTTGATTCTCCAAGTTCTAAATCCTTGTTTCATTTCATGTTTTGTACTAATTTATTAGTACGTTCCAAGCATTTGATTGGTTGCATGCTGAATCAAGGTCAAAACATTGTGAGAATAGCTTATAACTAAGGGACATAATGCATCCGCGTTTCTTTGTTTCCAAGCTTGTAGAATATCTACATGTGGGAAAATCATAACACTTTATTTTGATAGGTCGGATTTGGTTCTAGGTCAGTCCTAAGCAATAACTCAAGATGCTCATAGGAATCAAAGATAGTTGTGCTTTTAAACACATAGTGTAGTTTGCACCATCTAACTTGCCTTTGCTAAAGGTTGGTAGACAAATCCTCAATGTCTAATGTATCAATATCACTACTTGATGAAACATACGGCATTTCTCATCTTCCCTATTGAAGCCCTTGCTCTCACATACTCTTCACTTCTTAGATCCCCTAATTGGGCTCTAATACCATATAGAAATTGCACGACATAGCAGATGAGAATCTAAGCAAGAAGTAGAGAACACACAATAAATATGCAAAGAATAGAAATTCCTTGAATTTAAAATGAATTGATACAAAGATGGTTCTATCCACCCGCGTGCTTCTAGTATGAATCTCAGATGGTGATTTAGACAAATAATAGTTGAAGAGGCCAAGGTTAGCTAACACAGCTCTAAATAGGTGAAATATAGATTGACAATGGATTTGGAGGGGTCTTCCTTTTATAGCCTAGGAAGGTAGTCTACTCAGCCTATTTGACTATATTATGAACCTTCCCTAGTCGGTTAGGAAATATTCCAAGGCATAAACACACTTTTATGAAGAGGGCCTTATTACAAAGTAGATATGGTGCAAGATCATGATAGTTAGATCGTTTCTAAAATGTATTTCCTTTGTTGTATGCATTGGCACTACTTTTTGGTTACTAAAATTTTTCCGTAGCTATGGGGACAAGGAAATGAGGCACGAGAAGGGAGCCAAAGAGAGGTGGTGGGGGCATACACAAGAGAAGGACAATGGAGAGGGTAATGAGCAGGAAGGGAATGATGATTATAGCTCCTTCTTAAAGGAAATATAATGTAGTACGTGACATGCATATAGTAGACATCTTATAGCCAAGTGAAGGGCATAGAGGGCCTTCCAATTGATGTGTGAAATGTACTTTACACATGTACACATATAATCTTGCTATGGGATCATTTTGGATTTGTGCAATTTCTTGTTCTATTTGAAAGAGCAATTACAAAACAAAAAACACCTAAGAAACTATTAGTTGTTGGAGACTCATGCATGCTATGCAATTCTAAAACCAACAACTCCCTTCACTACAACAAAAACGAGGCATAGATGCGCATGTTAGATGTGCAAAGTCGGACACGTCTATCACAGCGTCTATCGGCGCGTCTATACATGCGTGTAAATAGACGCAATTTTTGCATCTATATATCCGCGCAAATAGACGCGCTTATACACGCAAAAATAGACGCACACATCAAAATTCAAATCATACTTAAATCATTTCTTTTCAAACTATGCCTTTCCTTTCCTACGTTTTTTGCGGTTCTGAAGCTTGAGTTTAGCGGACATGCAGTCTCTTCATGCCTCACCTAGTCTTTTCATGCCTCACCTCCTCATGACTCACCTCTTCTTTCATTTCAAACACACAAGAAGGGAAAAAGGAAAGCCAAGGAGAGGAAGAAAGAGAGAACAAGAGAGAGGAGAACAAGAAGAAGCAGCAAGCAAGGAAGCAAGCATCAAGGGAGGGTAACTTACCAAGAAGAGGAAGAAGGAGAAGGAAGAAGCGCTATCATCCGCCACACCAAACACCCAAGGTGAGTCTCTCTCTCTCTCTCTCTATCTCTTTCGTTCTATCTTCCTCTCTTTGCCCTGTTTGTGTATTTAGGATTTGTGATTTCATTATGTATTGCATTTTGTAAATCAATAATGGCGGTCGCCTGGTAAAATCATCCGACAAAGCGCGTCTACATCTCAGTGTAGACGCAGATATAGACGTGGAAAATGTTTCTCTAGGGGCACGTCTTTCAGCGCGTGTGCTCTACAGTGTACATGCGAGGATACACACGCTGACAGACGCTTAGAGAGACGCAGGTATAGACGCGCACAGAGACGCAGGTATAGACATTGTATGTAATATGTTTTATCTACACAGGGTAATATGATTTTTTTTGTGTAGATGTGGAATCCTGGATCCTCCAGCACCCCCATTCAACAAGGTGCAATTCATGGGGGAGATGACCAATTATCTTGGTCGCCCTCCCACTACAGATGAGGTTTTTAGTGTGATGTTTGGGACAACTATCACATCTTTGCCTACACAGGGATCAGCTGAGGTACATGGATCGGTCGAAGCACGTACATCTGCAGAGGCACATGTATCGAGTGAGATAGAGGGTAGTGCACATCAAGGGAGGAGGGAGAGTGGTGCGGGAGGACGAGGAGGTCGAGGGCTTTGTGGGGGTTGCCTAGGTGGTGGCTCTCGATCACCCTCACCGGAAAATGAGAGAGGTGAGCCTCCACAAATGTACTACTCTATCACTGATGTTGGTGATATCTTGCATGACTTCGAGGGGAGGGAAGTGATAGCCTACTTGAGGAGTGTCGTTCATGCCACATACAAAGATCGCATGATTCCCTTCAAGCACCAAAAAAATGGTTTGTGGCAAGAGGTACTGCGGGCAGTACATAAAAGGTACCCTAATCCCGAGAATTCATGATTCTCAGATGATTGGGGATGGTCAAAGGTGAGAGACGCGCTTCATAACAAGAGGTCTCACATTATGACGCACGCCAAGGAGTCATTGCGGAGACAAGAGCAGGGGCGCTCTGGATATGGCCAACCACCCAATTGCCACCGCAAGGAGTGGAAAGAGGCCAAGAAGAGAGCAACGGAGAAAATGACAAGTCGCCAGTATGCAGAGGCGCGACGTATCCAGATGGCAACCTCGTCGCATTATGGATCGGGTGGCAGGGAGTCATGGGAGGCTGAGTTTGTAAGTATTATTTGATTCCTTTTTTAAAATTAAATTTTGTAATTTGTTTCACTTCATTATGTAGTGTGTTTTAATGCGTTGTATGTTCAAATTGTTTTGTAGTTGCATTGTTGGTAGGATGCCTACTCCTAGAGAGGTAGGCTACCATCGAGGTCATAATCGGGCATCCACTTGGCAGCATTTCTACGAGGAGGGACTCATCACGGAGGAGCAATATAATCGCGCCATGAGGATTCCACCACCAGAAGAGGTATGTTTTATTTTTTACATGAAAAGTATAGATCAATATGATTTAATGTTTGTAATGGTATTTATATACTTTAATCCTTTGTGTAGGTGAACCCTGATGCAGTTGAGGATAGCGAAGGGGGGACTAGCAGTAGCGGTGGCAGCAACGGTAGCAGCACAGGCAGCGGTGGTGGTAGCGATGATGATGCCTCTTCTAAGGAGATATAGAGGAGCCCCATGCATGCATGCCTCCCCTTGGCTTGTAATTTTCATTTTTGATATGTATTACTTTCAGCAAGTGCTTGCGACCATGAGGTAACAAGCACTAGAACTCATAATGTAAAAATGTTTCATCTATATATATGAAATTTCGTGTGCTACATACATTGTTTTGTTTTCAGTATCCAATCTTCGAAATAATCTTTCTCTGTTTTTCCTAAGTATACAATTTGATGTTGATGGGAGGGAAAAAAAAACCAGAGAGCATGTGGCCTGGCCTGCAAAGCCACATGCTCTCTGGTTTTTTTTTCATACCTCTGTTTTGCACGTCTATCAGCGCGTCTAAATTGCAGGATAAATGCGCGTCTATTATCGTCAAAAACTTTTAGAGTAAACGCGGTTATAGACGCGTAGATACACGCGTGTATAGACGCACAATATGAATATATCCACTTTTTTTATAAATATGATTATATATTTACGTAGCGCGTTTATATCTGTGTCTATAGGCGCGTCTAAGTGTGCGTCTACTTCTCCCTATAAGCGCGCTTTTAGACACGATTTTGTAGATGCGAAAATAGACACATTAATAAACGCGCCCGACTTTTTTTTTCACAATTCAAATATTGCGTCTACAAGCGCGTCTATGGAGCCTTTTTCTTGTAGTGCTTCTTTTTTTTAACTAGGCTAGTCACATCCATTGTCTTGTTTATATACGGAGCTAAATTTTAAAAAGGGGTATGTATAAAAGCACATTTGTTTACACACTTGTTGGTGGAAAAATAAACATGGTTTTATACACAAGTCATTTGATGTAGGAATAAGGATGCCTATAGATGCATCCATAAGTACTTTTCTAAATGCATAAAATGATAAATCTATTCACTCATCACTTGAGCTATAATTTCCTCATTGGGAAATCGACACGTATGTCAAAATTTTGGCAATCACACATGCATGTGGACCAATGATCAAGCTTGTCAAGCCATCCAATGGGCCAAAAATAGATAGTTTTAAACAATCCGCAACTTGTTTATTTTTCATCTTGATGGTGTTGTATCCATCACATAAACTTAGAAGTTTGTTTTTATAGAAAAGTGAAAGCACTTTGTAGGATAATGTCAATATAGGAGGCATCATATTGTCCTTGGTATTCTCCTATAAAAGAGTTAAAGCACATTCTAAGCTAATGCCAATATGGGAAACATCTTGTGCTTTTCTATGGGATGAGATCCATATTAATGAGAACAACCATGGCAGCATTGTATAAGTTTTAGATGGTCAATAGCTTGATATTTATAATCTTAGTCTTTGGAAGACTCGTCTGATTATAATAACAATGTAATGCCATTGTGAAAAGAGGTTTCAAGGTAATTAAAAAATCAAAGTTGATAAGAATAGAGTTCGAAAACTATGGAAAACAAATTTCCATGGTTTGTTGTTGGGTTTGCAAGTTATGAGGATTGAGGTTGTAACTAGGCAGCAACATCAATATCTACTGTGAATAGCTTTCCTGCAATGGGATATCCAAGTTTGTACATTGTTGAAACATATGAAGAAGCAATTGCGGTACCAAATATATACACAAAAGAATCGAAGAGAAATGGAAAACAAGATTAAGAAACATAACCAAAGCCACTAGTTTGTACAAGAACAAGGCAAAGAATCAAATCAAATCAATGAGACAAAGATACTCGAGTAGAGGAGAACACAGACTTGCAAATGATGAACATTGATGTCAGTATCATTATAGACCACGATAAACATAAGAAATAAGTTTATCATTTGAATATGTAGGCAATTTGCTGCAAAGGCAATTGGAAAATTCCTTGTCTTATTAAATGTTGATGTGCTTTCTCATCCCATAAATCCATATCCTTAATGAGCTAGCTCTAAATTAGAGCTTCGGAGGTCCCTCAATCAGTAATCTCATTAAGGAATCCAAACTCTTGGTCTCTAAACATTTAGCATGCAACTTACTCTTTATCATAGTGCCTAGAGCACTAAAACCTCTCTCATAAGCAGCCATACTTGAGCATTACTAAGGGTAAGAATATTGGGCTAGACATCCCTCCACATACTATTTACTAGCAAGTGCTCAAGTTATCTATGGCAAGTTATACATGATATCCAATCTCTAGATGTCTTCAAAACTTGGGAACTTCCACTTAAGCTCTTCAACATAAGAATGTTCAAAACTTAGACATTTCCACTTAAGCTCTTCAACATACATCATTACAACAAATTCATGCGTATGCAATTTCTTTGATGTATAATAAAAAGTGGCTAGTTGCTCGATCTTCAGCTTCATATTTCTTTAGGACCCTCTCACGTAATGACCATTGTGCAGGTACAATAATTCTCATACATTGAAGGAAAAAGATGTCTTCAAATTGGGAATTCAAGCTAGAAATCATTGTGCAGGCACAATAATTCTCATACATTGAAGGAAAAAGATGTCTTCAAATTGGGAATTCAAGCTAGAAATCATTGATTTGAAAAAAGCAACTTGAAACACTAGGGTTTCGTTATGATCATAAAACGTGTCCCTATATAAAGCACCACTCACACTATAGCAAAAGGTCGGGATATGTGCATTATTGATGCCCTTCTAAGAGCACATCCATGTTCATATCTACCAAGACGAACTTATAAGCATGCCCATTTTACAAGCACGTGGAAGAGAGAGGGGGAGAGCTCAAAATTGAGAGAGAGAGAGAGAGAGAGAGAGAGAGAGAGAGAGAGAGAGAGAGAGAGAGAGAGAGAGAGAGAGAGAGAGAGAGAGCACTGCTGCCACCATCTGCAAAGGAGGAGAGAGGCTTGAAAGAGAAAAGGGAGAGAAGCCATGAAGGCAAATGAATTATTTTTCGAGCCTTTGAGGTATGTACAGTATCTCTCCTCTCCTTTTTTCTTTTTTAAAGCTACATTGTATTATTTTTCTTCTTAGAAATAGCCATATTTTCTTCTTGTTATTGTCAAGGCAAGCAATATTTTTGGCTTCTTCTTCTTCAAAACAAGGTAGCTTTCTTCTTCTTCTTCTTCTTTAGAACACAAAAGAATTTCATCTTTTTCCTTTTTCTTCTTCGAAGGTTAAGAGATAGAACCAAGGAAGGGCCAACAAAGGTTCATTGCATATGGTGCACTAGGAAGCTTGGAAAAGAAGGTTATTTTCTTTCTCCTCTTTTTGTTTTTAAAAAATATTATTTTCTTGAAAATAGTTGCACATTTTTCTTTCTTTCTTTACTTTCTTCTTCTTCATCGCAAGGCATAACCAAGCTTTCTTTTGCTTCTACTTCTTCTTTCTCTTATTTATACCTCAAGTGAGAAGGTTTCTAAGAGAGGTAGTGAAGAACCCATAGATTAATAATATATTATGAGACAATAAATTATTTCTCTGTGTGCAAAAAAAAGCTCAAGTAGTAGTAATATATTTTTCTTTCTCCTCTTATTCATTTTCAAATTATTAGCATTTTTTGCTTACATGTATTATTTTTTTACTATTTCAATGTTTTCATTTAAATATTTTTTTGGTTATAATATTTCCCTATTAAAATCATTATGTAAAATTCTAATTATGGATATGTTTAACAATGCATTCAAATGTTAGTTAGATGTGACAATACACTTGTTTATAAATGTGTTTCTAACAATAAATATAGACACATAGATTGATGCATCCAAATTTAGTGTGTATATATTATAGAGTGTTTATTGTACTTTTACAACTTATGGTTTTTATGTAAGGATAGTTTGACGCACTATAAGGAAACAAAGATATAGCCACAATTTCGACACAAATTGGTGTTGTCACTAATAGTGTTGTTATATATAACAACACAAATAATGACACTATTAGTGAGGAACATAGTGATGGCATACTAAGGGGGGGAAAAAAGGAGTGAAAATCTAAGCGTAGCATTTTGACAATGAATGAGCAAAAGAGAATCAAAGAGAGAGGGGAAGAGCTCAAAGTTGAGAGAGAGAGAGAGCACTGCTGCCACCATCCGCAAAGAAGGAGGAGAGAGGCATGAAAGAGAAAAGGGAGGGAAGCCATTAGGCAAATGAATTCTTTTTCGAGCCTTTAAGGTATGTACATTATCTCTCCTCTCTCTTTTTCTTTTTTTAATATTCTCTCTTTCTTTTAGTTTGTGGAGAGATGGATAGAGAGAGAGGGGGGAGGGAGAGAGAGAAATAGAGAAAGGAAGGGAGAGAAAGAGAGAGAGAAGAGAGAGGGAGAGAAACAAAGAGGGAGTGAGGGGAGAGAGAAAAAAATAAATAGCAGAAGGGAGATAAAAGAGGAGAGAAAGAAAATGAGGAAAAATAGAGAGAGGAGGAAGAGAGGGAAAAATACATAAAGAGAGAGAAACAAAGAGAGAGATGGAGAGATAGAGAAACAAAGAGGGAGAGAGAAAAATAGAGAGATAGAGGAAGAGAGAGAGAGAGAGAGGGAAGGAAAGAGAGAGAACTAGAGAGACAAAAGTAGGGAGAAAAATAGAGAAGGGAGAGAAACAAAAAGGGGGAGAGAGAAAAATAGAGAGAGAGAGAGAGAGAAAAGCAAAGAGAAGGATGGAGACATAGAGAAACAAAGAGGGAGAGAGGGGAAGAAGAAAACTCGTGGAAGTTACTCTATGTATATTCTCTTATACATCACATGCATTCAAGGTCTATTTATAAAAATATCCTTATTTGTGAATTTTTTTTTGAATAAAGCATAACTCTTTTCTATTCAATATGTAGATAACCCCTTTATATTGGTAATTTAAAAATACCTTATTTTGAACCTACGTTGTGATGCACATATATATTCACGAGTAACTTACTCGAGAAAGAGAAAAATAGAGAGATAGAGGGAGGGGGAGAGAGAAGGCTAGAAACAAAGAGAGAGAGGGAAGAGAGAAATAAAGATGCATAGGGAGAGAGAAATAGAGGGAGGGATGGAAAGAAACAAAAAAAAGACAAATAAATGTAAAGAGAAATAGAGCAATACACAGAGAGAGAGAGAGAGAGAGAGAGACAGAAATAAAGGGAGATAAAAATAAATATAAGAAAGAAAAAGAAAGAGAGTGAGGGAGATAACGAAAAGAACGGAGAATAGAGATAGGGATGGAGATATATATGTACGTGTGTGTATGTAAGGAGAAAAAGAGAGAGAAATAGAGAGATAAAAAATAAAAAAGTAGAAAAATAAAGAGAGAGGAATAGAAATAAAGATGAGGGAGGGAGGTAGAGAAAGGAATATATATTTACACACACATGTAGATAGAAAAAGAGAGAGAGAAATAAATAAATAGTGAGAGAAAAGGAGAGATATATAAAGGGAGGGACACTCAAAAAATGGATAGAAAGGGATAGAGAGATATGAGAGGGAGGGAAAAAAAGAGCAAAAAAGGAATATATGTAGATAGAGAAAAAGAAGCAAAAGGAAAACTAAACAACATAAAGAGGAAGGGAGGGAGGGAAAGGGAGGATGAGAGGGAGTGATAAATTGAGAGAGAGAAGTGTATCATTCACTGTGATATAAAGAAAATAGACAACAATGAGAGTTGCGACGTTTGAGATCGAGAGGCATATCTCAATTAGAGTATCCCATAGCCTTGCACTTAGTGAAAGCTTAAAATAAGATAAAAGTGTCACTTGTCTATAGATCACATGTGATACTTTGATGCGTTTAAACTAAAAATCATTGATTAAGGAGTCTTAGACTTTGAGTTAACTATGAGAAGTATGTACTAATCATGCTTTGCAATCTAACTCGTTGAAATAAACTTTAATAATATTAAATGTACCCTAAAATATCCACAAAGAGGTGTCGATCCATCCCAAGCAATGCACCTATTACAGTCCATAAAAAGTGTTCATGGGCATGCAATGGAAGGAGCATTTGAGTCGATAAGCCCATTAGAGAGCACTCCGCTAACTATGCTCTAGACACCATAAGACATTGGGGACCTTTCTTCAATCTTAGGGCTTGAGATGGAGGCCATGATTGATACATTACTACACATGGACATTGGGTCATTTGATCCATTGAGAGAGGATACGCCCATACCATTATACAATGGGTGCCGACTATCTCACTTAAAGATATTTGTGCTCTTTAAGGATATAGGCAAAGTATGGATGGAGCAATACAAATGTGACCGAGTTGTTCAAGTACATATTACACTCCTTTATCTTGATGCATAGATAAGAATGATCTTTTATTTCTTCAAAAGTGGCTAGTAGTTATTGTGAACTATAACATTTGGCCATGGATTTCTATGAAGAAAGGATGTCTAATCCTTAGCTTGCTCATTCTTGGGTGCTATCATCAAGATTATAAACATTTCTCTCTATCCATTAGTTGACAATCCCAAGATATTGTGGAAGGAGGGGATTACTATGGAAGACACGAGTAAGCATATTGGGAGGTGGTCCATTAACATAAGAGTCATTCTTATGACGTGGACCATGAATGACCTTCTTGGATTCAGGGAGTACTCACATAAATGAACTTCCATTCTTATTGCTAGTATCTAATATCACTCGTTAATATTTGTGTTGACTAGATATGGATATTATGACAGACCTAGTTACCTCAAGTTACTATGCATGCTCGTTAGTTTGGGCTCGTAAAGGTTGCAAACCATGAAGAACATGGTCTATCAAGGATACACTGCATTCTTACCAAAGGTCCATGATTTAAGAGTAGGATTCCTTGGATGACCCCCCCTGTATGAATGAATATCCAATTTAGCTAGTATGAGTGGAAGATGATCCACGAGGATTTGCTTCCAAGGGAATGAGATGATTCTCAGTTCTCTATGAGCTGTCATATTGGACCCATTTATAGATGAACCATTTGTTGGATCCCATGCATATTTTTAAGAATGTTGGCAGCTTGTTCCGGGACCATATGACAGTTCATACTACCAATCGCGATCATGGGATGTCTTACTCTAGAGATACGTTCAATGATTTATAAGGTATCAAATTTAGTATAGTAGATCTCATGTAAGAAGATCAACACATCCTCCATTGAATTCACAAGGTAAGGAGTAATGGAGACAATCTCTCTCTTTGAGAAGTACTTATCCAGGAGCATGTTCATGATACAAATTCACCTCCTAGTATATCTCATGGATGAAGTGGAGATTGGAGGACCAGTCCATATCAAATGGATGTTCTTCTTGGAGCACTTCATAAAAGTCCTAAAAGGATTTTTGTGACAATAAGCTTATCCGATAGCACGATTGAAGATTGACTAGTGTCAAAGGCATTCGTGTATATTTTGGAGTGGCTACCAATGGTGGATTCAGATAACAAGATATTATGGATGTTAAAGGATGATGATAGACTAACAAGAGATGTGGTGATTGAAAATGGAATAGAGAAGAGGATGGATGGCATCATGGAGGAGAAAGTGGATTGTTTTTGTGTATTACACTATGCATCCATGGAGAAGTGGCTTAATAGGTATAAGCAGGCCAAAAGTGAACGCGAGAATAGCACGATTAGAATTTCAACATAGCACATGCTAGTGGCTAATTCGATTTGTCGACGGCGTGGAGGAGTTGCCATGGTCCATGCCTACGAGATGGTTGCATGATGCCTTGACCGTAGCTTCACACCAAGGGGTGGAAGTCTCTAGGGAGGAGCGGGAGTTCTCGAGGGGATATAGTATCTAGCAATTATATGTAGTAACTAACCTAGGCATCAAAATAAAATATTGAGTGGGTGGAAGTCTTTAGGGAGGAGCGGGAGTAACTAACCTAGGCTTTTTTTAATTTTTTTACCTAGCAATTATACGCAATAACTAACCTAGGCATTTTAATGTATAGTATAAAATCTACAACACAACATGGTCACATGGATGACTTTTTGAGTTGAGTGAATTGGCAAAATACGTTCAACAATAGATTGTGCTATCATGGAGTATTTTAGCAACCTGGAAAGTGTTATTCCTATAGATTACCATAGCTTCTCCATGATTATATTCGATATACAATGGTTTAAAGTGGTTTTGGAAGGAGTAGGGGTAACCGTTTGGCAAGGACCCTTTGGATTCTTAGAGATAGACTATAGAAAAAGATGGAATGATTGCACGATACATTTGTCTTGCCAAGTTATTGTACACAAAACAATCACAAATGCTTTTTTGTTCTTGTGTGGTAGAATCTTATTTGATATTAAACAAGCAATATTCTACCCAAACCCAAGACAACCTCATTGGTGGTATGTTGTGCAATCAATACCTAGCATGGACATGGGGAGTATGTAGATAGAGGAGTTGCTATTGTGAGGGGTGGAGGATGAGGAGGGCTTACGGTGTGCCAAGGAGACAATCACACGCAATCTAGGCAAAGAGAGTAGAGTACAAGAATTCTTCGAGAATGAGTAGACTCCTTTTTCTTTAGAGGTCATGAATAGCCATGATTGGAGGCATCTCTTCATTTTGTACTCAAAACCTCATTTTTTAGTAACTTTTATCTCTTTCTCTAATCAAGAGATCTCATAAGTATTTGTGATTAGTAGAGATCCAAAAGAGAGTATTTTGGGATATCATGAAGGTAGTAGAGTGCTTGAAAGTGGATAAGAAGCAGCAGAGGAAGCAAAAAATGATTTTGTTACTATTGTGGGCTAAAGACATCCATCTTCATATTGCATGATTGATATTTGGATATTTTGAGCCTCTTTCCCTTAGACACTACTTTATAATGCTTTTATTTTTATTTTTTAGTATTTTTAATACTTTTTTAGAAAACTAAGAAAAAAGGTCATCTTATCTCCAAACTTTAGTTTTTGTAACTAAAGTTATGATTTATTATATCCAAAAATTATTATTTAATATGGAATTCTTCACAATATGACTTTTAAATGCTAAAAATATATAATTTACGAGTTTACAGATCCATCTCTTTGTAAAAGTATTATAATAGTTAGAACAAATTATTCTAAAAAAGTCATATAAGTATTGTAAAAAAAATTAAGAGAAATCTTAAAATATTAGTTGAATCTAAAATATTTATGAGAAAATTTTATCAAGTGAATATGGGTATGGGTATGGTATATATTCTTGTCAAACACTCTAAATATATTGTAAATTTTGAATAAAGTAGGATTCATAATGAGAATAATAAAAACCTTGCAAAATCATATCAACTTATCAGCATGTTTTTAAAATGAGGTGGTTTCATTAAGTAAAATAAGCTCAAGATGTGTACATTACACGAATAAAACATAGCCACAATGAGCACAACTTCACTATCACCTCCACCATTAGTTTAGCAGATGTGCACATACTTAGTTAAATGACTATGCAAATCTAATAGAAGTTCATTGCAAAAAAATAGAGTCAATTAGTAATTGCTAATTGGGTGTAACCTTTCAAAATGAGAAATCATGATAGATATAATAATATTTTAATTACTAACTAAATTTGCCATTGATAACGACTATCTCTTATTATATGACAATTAATTTTTAGCTAAATTTTGCACACAAGTTACACATTTAAATACAATAATTAGACACTAGATGATGGATCTTAAAGTAGGAAATTATAATATCGTAAAGTCTCAAAAATGGCCAAGGTAGACTTGTTCGATTAACCCATAACACAAAGCTACTTAGTGAATTCTTAGATAAATTATAATGAGAAGAACTCAACCCAAATGAATAGACACTCAATTGAAATGAGATAAATTAGAAGCTTGAATACTTCATGAAGAAATTTCCCAACTTGATGAATTGTGTAATTGTTTAATGTGAAATTATTGAATTTAATTTATTATTTTTGTAGAATAAAGTAATAAATGAATTATTTAAAAAGAACTATATTCTAAAAATGAACTCCTTAAAGCTATACTTTAAGTAAAATTTCTTGCTATGATTGTTGTTTCCAAAATCAATTATTAATAGTTTGGTCCATACATATGGTATGTGGAGCAAGTGTGGCTATTCCCAAGTATGCCACTAAATTTTGCCATTAGTATTTGGCTCTATCTCATTTGTTGAGACGATCAATACCATAGATGAGAGGTCTCTCCCCACAAGAGGTGACTAGTTTCCAAAAAGTCATGATGGCTAGTGGGGCTCTAGAAAGATTATCACGATGTCTAGAACATTGCCAATATCTTGCAAGCTTGAAAGAGGTGAAAAAGATCCAAATGGTTTTGATATATATCTAGATTCTTTTTAAAGCAAAATTTGTACCCGATTTATGAGGCAAGATATGAGCATTAACCAATTATGAGAAATAATATGTGTTCCTTATTGATGGAATAAAGAACTATTTGTAAAGAGATAAATTCAATTGCCTTTGTTTCTGGTACATAAATTTATGTGAAAGAACTCAACTAAAGCTATATAATTAGATAACTAAAGAATACCATGGGTGTGTGGTAGGAACTAACTGGGCAATTTTGTCCAAGAAGAACATCATATAGATGAATGGATCCATTTAGTAGGGTGGCTTCTCAACAGCGATAGATCTAGAGTTGAAAAACAATGAATACTCTAGGATCTAAGCCTTTGAACCATTTTAGGGGGTGGTGTGACATTATATCTTATGGGATGAGTAATTAACATTCTATTCCTCTTGATTTCTTACTCCTCTCATTTAACCAAATGTAGCATTTGCCCCAATTCGAGCTTTAAATAATCAAATAAGTGGCTCTCTTAGCTCAATGCTAGACTTCCTTTAGGAGACCCTAGTTGATTCATTATGTTAACCATTTCCCGCAAGATGGGCTACAAAAGCAAAGAGAAAAAAGTGATGAGTGATATAAGAATAAAAAGAATAATGGGTACATAAAGGTTGAAGTCGAAAATTAGTAGAAAACAAAAGTGAGTACTCAAAAGTACATTCATTATATCAAAATGGTTTAAATAAATGTTGGAAATGAAAGGGAAACTCATAGATAAACAAAGCTGAAAACAAGATGTAGGTGTGAGGCACTCTAGGATAAATTCAAAAATTAAATTCAATATTTTAATATCCCTCGCCCGTCGCATAAAACACCCCCTTTTTTCAAAATAATTGAAAATTTTTTATCCCCTCCCCCCTGTCGTCACCGACAAGTGTCAGGGGGGAAGAAGAGGGATGACGTCGACGAGGGAGATGTTGCCGAGAACAATGGCCGAGGACAAAGATTGCAATGAAGGAGAGAATCGATGATGACGAAGGCCATGTGACCCACTACCTTCCCCTCCCTTAGAGCATGATGGCCACTCCACAGGCCGTACCACCATGCAATATCATGTCCCGCCCCCATTCTTTTTAAAAAAAAAAGAGGGAGATACCACCTCTTCCCCCCCTTGCTGCCGAGAGAGAGAGAGAGAGAGAGAGAGAGAGAGAGAGAGAGAGAGAGAGAGAGAGAGAGAGAGAGAGAGAGAGGGAGAGAGGGAAATAATATTCCAAGGCTCCTCCCCCATTTCCCCTCCTAAGAGGGTGGCCATATGCACCTTTCTTTTCCCATCCTCTCGAGATTATTCTCAACCCCGCAAGCTCAACTTTTTCCCAAATTGGCCCCAACTAATCGAGTACGAGGCACGGAATTCTTGTGCGATTCGCGTCTAAGGGAGACGAAGATTGAGAATAGCCCCCAAGCAAAAATTGTCAGGCACAAATGGCAACCCCACAACGAATAATGAAGCCTCGGGCAAGGGCACCACTGCCAATCCAACTGCGATACTAGTCATAAGCAATGAATTTCCAAACTAATAAGATGCTTGTTTTGATTTTTGCATGATGTACATTATATGGCACACAAGAATAGGTCATGGGGGGAGAGAGAGAGAGAGAGAGAGAGAGAGAGAGAGAGAGGCGTATCTATTGAATTAGTGGTCAACACTTATGCATTGAAAGCAAGTGAGTAGGAGGGGGGACAGGGGAGCCACCTAACACCCTATAATCCTTCTTTTCCACCCTATTCACAAATGGAGGAAACATAAGAGGATTAATAGGAGGTAACCCTCAATGTAATTGCCTACACATGCAACATCGATTAATATTGTAATGTGTTCACCTGTTATCTTCAAGACACGTCTTAGCAGTCCATCAGAAAGGATATCTAGAAGGCTCTGCCCGGCACAACCATGGAATGTTACGAGGTTTGCGATCTAGGACTTTCCGCGTCTGCCATGTAGCGGAAGTATTTCGGCCGTTCCCACTTAGGAACGACCTGAATTAGGGTTTTCCCTATTGGTCATTTCCTAACGGCAACTAGTGTCGAACCCAAGAGAACTACTTTACGCAAAAATGCCAGGTTCGAAGCAGATTCACGTTGCACTTGGTTCAAGGAGAATAGGAAACGAGAGGGATGCGAAGCTCAACCTCTCTACCATAAGGCATTGTCCCATTCCGTTCCCCTAAAACATCGTAAATCGGGATCAGTTATAACTCTAGGTCAACACTCTTGTTGTTCGTGTTCGTTGACGATCTTTCAGCTGTCCATCGTGATTTGAGAAAAGTTCCCGGCCAACCGAGAACACCCATCCATAGGACGGACCTATGGCCACATCCACCGCACTTTCCTCAGGTTGTTTTAGTTATTTAATTACCTAACACATTTAGTTGGATATGTATCAATCAACTTCTTTAATTGGCCCGTTAGGCACTGTTTCTTTCATGTAATCATATCACTTGACATAGAAAAGCAATGTCAAACAAGTTCCTTTTTAACAAGTTATCATATTTATCTTTGAAATACATAAAGTCCAGCCCGTAGGCTTATCCAAAATCCGCCCGAAGGCTATCCAGCAATCCACAGGGATCACTAATCCAAGATTCCGCCCCTAGACTAGTATGTGGGCCTCGAGATCCATTCCCAAGTCACATTAGCCTCTTGTGCAGGGCCCGAAAGGCGAGGGATTTACGACCAGAGCCCCCTGGGACCCAAGCGTCCTCTTGCTCCAAGTAGCACTCAACGAAGAGACCTCTCGTGGCGGATTCGGTCCACTTTCCCGGTGCGGTTAACAACCCCCTTGGTTAGGGTCATGCAGGCAGTTGGGGGTAACTGAAGCTGCCTCTCCCTTCAGGCCTTCAACCTGAAGTATTAGATATCCATTTATCTTTTAATTCATTAATCAAACAAAGCCAAACCGTGCTCTTAAATGTGTTACAAGCACAAACATTTCCATTGGTCGTTTGTTGTTGGCCAACTGCTAAGGAGTGAATCCTTTTCGAATGCATCCAGCACTCGATCCGGGATGACTTGCGACTTGGCAAGATCCCCTATATCTTGGGTTAGGGCGTACCCTATTAACCCGACTTGGGCAATACCTTAAGTCCATATGTTATTCCAATTTATTGGTTTTTCCTTTGCTCCAAGCAATTATTTTTACCCCAGAAAGATACTATATTAGGACGATTATTCATCCTCTTGCAAGATAACTTGCGTAAGAATCTGCCAACCTCATTCCGAGAATTGGCCATTTCCTTGTGATCCAATCACAAGATCATATGACTCTGCACTTGTTGCACAAGTGTCGCATTGAACTATGGGACTATTCTACCCATCAAATGGAGTCACGAAACAATCTATTCCTGATTACATTAGGCTGACGTTGTCAGTCCTAGGGTTTCAAGTTCCATCTTTTAGCGAAAGATTCTTAAGGAAAAACCCTAGATCACTTCTCAATTATGTTGTGTGTTCCCTACATTCGGTGAATGTGGACAAGTATTTAGGGTATAGGAGTTTCGGTTTTAGCAAATACGTGCGACTAGGTCACGTATTAAATCATAGTTAGTTCTTTGGAATTGAATGAACTCTTTCTAAAACGAGTACTCCACGGGTTTAGGTGTTTTAGGTTTATGCCAATTTAACCTATCTACTTTTGAAGATAATTATGCTATTATTTCCATAACACATGACTCATTGTCTACGCGTAAATTGATTTTCAGCCTTAACTTATCGATTTAAGATCAAGCATAGGTTAGGTTATAACCTAATTCCAATTAATCATCCTATAACTTACGAACAAGATTCATGCTAAACAAGCAACCTTTTACTAATAATTATGCAGTTGAAAAACGATAATTGACCAATTTATGCAACTTAGGAATCATTTCATGCCTTGCACTTTCCTATGGATTCTTAGCACTTTCCATGATGACTCATTGCGAAGAAGATATGGCCTAATAATGTGACATGCAATTTTATACTTCCATGCCTAAACGGAGTGCACTATCTTAATTCTGTTTTTGTAAATATAGACTAAATGCATATCAATTTTCTGCTCACTTTATTTTTGTTCGTTTTATTGAAAATACTAATGACTAAATTCCTCTGTCGTGAGCTAATTTTTCTAAAGCATTTAAGACAAAAAATGCATCCTATTTCCAACAATTATCCTCGCACGATTGAATTATAACAATACCAAACCACGTGGATGCTAGGAGACGATCCTCCTGTGGTTGTGCCTTGGGTTTTCTTAGGAGGCATCGCGAATGCAGCCTTTCCGTCGCGTGGATGCAGCTTTGCGAATTTCCTTTTTGAAATACCACCGTCCTTTATGAGTCTTCTGTTCTTTCCTTTCGTAGAAGCTCTTTGAAGGGATACTTGTGGAGGAGGGGAAAAATCACGGAAAGGGTTCAAAACCGGGAACGGGGTGTTTCAAAATCCTCCGCGAATAAGGCCCATTAAAGCCATGGGAAGGGCTTAATGGCCATTTAAAGACTCACAAGAAAGGGGAATAAAAGGCGTAGAAACCCTTACGAGGGCTTTTGTATGGGGAAAGAAGGTGTCAAAAGACCCTTAACACCCTCTTTTCTTTTTGTAAGGGGGTAAAACAAAAGGGTATAAAAGGGTCTTTAGGGAGCCCTTAGGGGAAATTTAAGGGGGGGGGGGGAAAGGACCTAGAGTAAAACCTTTATAGAGCCCTAAGGGGAATTTTTTTTGGGGGGGGGGGAAAGGACCTAAAGTAAAACCTTTATAGAGCCCTAAGGGGAATTTTTTTGGGGGGGGGGGGGGGGAATAGGCAAAGGTGTGAAAAGGGGGCTTAGGAAGCCCCCTTGGAAGCTTCCAAGGGCCTTCTAGGAGCCTCACAAAGGGCATGTGGGGGGTGGAGGTCGTCGACAGATGGCAGCGAAGATAAGGTAGCTGGCGGCGATGTGGGCAGGGTCGGACTACAGCGGCAGCTACGATGGCGATTGGGCGGCGTCTCATCCCCCAACGACTTCACGGTGGCGACCTTCCTCTTCTAGCAGTGTTGACCACCTCTCTCTCTCTTGCCCAAAGTCACGGCCCTCTCCTCCATCAAAGCTCCTATGGCCACTAGTTTTATAGGGAGAGGGAGAGGTTCCTCCCTCCCCTACGCGGCAGCGGGCATGGCCTCCTTCCCTCCACAGGCTCCAACAAGGAGCTTGCCATACCTTCTATTCCCCTCCCCTTCCAGCACAACACTCGGCTGGGGGGATAATGAAAAAGAAAAAAAATTTGACATTTATCCATTGTAGGCAAATTCAACCAAAGGCAAGTATTGAATCCACCTTTTTGGCTCACGATAGCAGTATGCCCTAAGCATGTCCTGGATCACTTGATTGACTTGCTCTGTTTGGCCATCTGTTTGGGGATGGTAAGCTGTGCTAAAGCAGAGTTGAGTCCCAATGGCTTCAAAGATGGCTCTCCAGAAGTGTGATGTGAAGAGAGAATCACGATCACTAACGATTCTTCTTGGTAGCCCATGTAGCTTGAATATCTCCTTGATAAACAATCTTGCAATGTCTGAGGCTTTATAGTTTGTCTTCACTAGAATAAGGTGTGCAACCTTAGTTAGCATGTCAACCACAACAATGATGGAGTTGTATCCTCCCTGAACTTGGGTTAGGCCAACAACAAAATCCATGCTGATGAATTCCCATTTCATTTGGGGAATGTCAAGCGGTTGCAACTTCCCTGGCATTTTGACATGTTCGGCTTTGATACATTGATAAGACAAATACTCGGTGACATATTTGAGAACGTCACTTTTAAGCCTGTCCCAATGGTAGCTCTTCCTAACTGCATTGAGAGTCTTGGCATAGCTAGGATGTCCTGAGAAAGGGGAATTATGAGCTTCCCACAATATCTTCTGCTTAAGTGACTGACTTGCCGGTATGCACAGCCTCGTTCTATAGTAGACAAGTCCACTATTGATAGAGAACTCATGATACTTAGCCTGCAGCTTTTGGTTTTGATCCTTGATAGAGATCTCCCTCAGCATCATTTGGTAGGCTGGATCATGGCATGCATCCTCTCTAGCTAACTCAAGTATTGGATTGTTTGGCATATATACTTTTGTAGCTAGAGATCTAGTTGTTGATGGATTTTGCAAGATTAGAGAATTAAGGAATGCCTTGCAATTGAGTGCATCGGCAACTACATTCTCTTTTCCAGGTCGGTACTTGATTTCAAAGTCGTACTCTTCCAGCACTTCAATCCAACGACGTTGCCTCATGTTGAGCTCGTTTTGGGTAAAGATCCACTTGAGACTCTTATGGTCAGTTACTAGTGTAAACTTATTACCCAATAGGTAGTGTCTCCAAAGCTTTAGAGCATGGATGACAGCTAGCAATTCCAGATCATGTGTAGCATAATTCTTCTCATGACTCTTCAATTTCCTTGAAGAGTATGCTACATGGTGATCTTTCTGCATGAGTACACATCCTAAGGCAAGTGTGCGCTAGCATCCGTTACTACCTCAAACTCCTTACTGAGGTCTGGAAGCTTTAGGATAGGCGCTAATACCAAACTCTGCTTCAACCTATCGAAGCTAGTTTGTTTGGGAGTTGACCATGCAATGGATGTTTGCTTCTTCAGTAAGTCCGTTAAAGGTGCTGCAATCAAAGCATAGTTTTTTATGAAGACCTTATACCATCCTGTCAATCCAAGAAAGCTACGTATTTCTTTGACAGTTGTTGGTATTGGCCATTCTAGCACATCTCTGACCTTGGCTGGGTCTACTGAGATTCCTTCCGCTGATATGATGAATCCCAGATATTCAATCTGACGTTTGAAGAATGCACACTTCTTCATCTTAGCATATAGCTTATGTGACCTCATTGTCTCAAGGACAATCCGAAGTTGGGGTTCATGAACTTCTTCCTGTTTAGAATAGAATAGAGTGTCTTTGAAGAAGACGAGCACAAAATCATCAAGATATGGCCTAAAGATATCCTGCATTAACCTGTTGAAGGTGGTAGGCGCATTTGTAAGCCCAAATGACATAACTAGGAACTCAAAGTGTCCATATCTTGTATTGAAGGCCGTCTTGGGGATATCTTCTTCCTTGATCCTTATCTGATAGTAACCCGACCTGAGAGAAATCTTGGAGAAGATCTTTTCTAATTTTTGAAGGCAATGAAACAATCTTTATACGTCGCATGCACAACGCTTCTCATGTACGCCATTACATCCCTTCCTTCATCATCATGGAAGATGCCACCAGCATCTGTAACTCTATAGTACTGGCATACAACCTCCTCTACGTGATCTACTGGTGAGGGTGATCGCTCGCCACCTCCTAGGAAACCCCCACACAAGCCTCGTCCTCCCCCTCGACTCTCCCTCCTTCCTCTCTATCGACTACCCTCTGCCTCGCTGGATGCACGAGCTTCTACAGATGCTTGTGCTTCACCCGATGCACGTACAGGTGGAGTACCTGTATATGGAGAACCTACATGTGGAGTACCAGCATGTGGAGTTTGGGAAGTAGTGCCAGGCAAAGACGTCAGAGGCATTCCACACATAACACTGAACACCTCGTCCGCTGTGGGAGAGCGGCCAAGGCGTCTGGTCATCTCTCCCATGAAGTCTTCCCTACTAGGAAAACCTCCAAAAAATGCATTGATCCCCCTACTAAATGAGGCCAATGTATCATTCATGCGATCCAATCCGGATCATTGCTAGATGAACGAGGATACGACATCTGCAATAAAAACACAGGAAAAAGACAAATTTATTTGCATACAAAAAATCATATATTACCTACATTTTCAAAGAGCTTTCTTTAGACATTGAGCATAAAACTTAAGTGCTAATGCTTCTCATAAACAAGAAAACTGATAAACACAAACATGGGATTGGTCACATTCATCATTGCAAAAATATATATTTTTTATCAGAACTGGGAGACCTGGCACATGTATCCCCGCGTCTAAATTACAGGTTAGACGCGCCCTCAGACGCACTCCCAAAGTCAACCTTCTATCTAGCACGTCTATATTCGCATCTAAGATGCAGCACAGACGCGTTGTCAGACGCACATTCCAGGTCAATGCTCTGCACGTGCATGTATCATCGCGTGTAGACTACAGAGCACACGCGCCAGCACACGCATTCTAAGATGCGCCCTCAGACGCTAGGAGAGGAAACATTTTTCGCGTCTATATCTGCGTCTACATTGAAATGTAGATGCACTATCAGACGTGCTCGGTCGGCTGATTTTAGCCCGACGACCGCCATTGATGATTTACAAAATGCAATAAATAATGGAATCACAAATCCTAAATACATAGACAGAGCAGAGAGAGAGAGAGAGAAACAAAGAGAGAGAGAGAGAGAGAGAGAGAGAGAGAGAGAGAGAGAGAGAGAGAGAGAGAGACTCACCTTGGGTGCTTGGTGTGGCAGGTGGTGGCGCTTTTTCCTTCTCCTTCTTCCTCTCCTTAGTAAGTTACCCTCCCTTGATGCTTGCTTGCTTGGTTGCTGCTTCTTCTTGTTCTCCTCTCTCTTGTTCTCTTTTTCTTCCTCTCCTTGGCTTTCCTTTTTCCCTTCTTGTGTGTTTGAAATGAAAGAAGAGGTGAGTCATGAGGAGGTGAGACATGAAGAGATTGCATGTCGGCTAAACTCAAGCTTAAGAACCGCAAAAAACGCAAGAAAGGAAAGGCGCAGTTTGAAAAGAAATGATTTAAGTATGGTTTGAATTTTGACGTGTGCGTTTATTTTTGCGTGTATATGCGTGTCTATTGTTCAGATAGACGCGAGGATAGATGCGAATATAGACGCGTATGTAAACGCGGATATAGACGCACATTTAAGCATTTTATGAATTTACTTGTTTTTTCAGGTTTAACCACGTCAGGATATCATGCATGTCCTATTTGCGGTCCCTCACTAGTTTCCTCTAGGCTGGCACGTTTAAAGAAGGTTATCTACGACAATCATCATCGATTTCTTCCTATTGACCATCCCAAATATGTTCTCCCTACTAATGGAATGACTTCACAATCTCTAACCATTCGAGATTAAAAGGAGAGATGGATTAATACCGACAGCCACCCTCCACTCGGCATGAGTCGATAAGAAGTGCATTTCTCTCGATTGACTTTAAAGTATTTAGCATGATGAATTGTTTACGTAATATATTGTTTGTTTGTTAGGTTCTCTATATTTTTTTGTCTTCCGTACTGGACTGAACTCAAGATCAATCACCTGTTGGACCCCATGCACATATTCAAAAATGTTGTATCTACATTATGGAATCGCTTGATAGGGGCTTGTGATTTAGTTAATGTAAGGGAGGATTTACGTAACATTGGTCGCATGAGACGAGCCTGGCCACGCATTGGACCCAGAGCAAAGATTGAGCTACCCTATGCACCTTGGATGTTGTCAAAGGAGGAGGAAAAAATAGTGAAGGCACAAATATATAGCTTTCGAACACCCACAAGATGTATGAGATGTCTCAAGGGAGCCTTCATAAAGAAAAAGAAAAGAGGTGTGGAGCAACTATCTGGTTTGAAGTCCCACGATTGGCACAAAATGATTCAAGTAAGGGTATCTCTAACCATGAATATATAACTAATTGGTGGAATAACTATGTGTAAACTTTGGGGTATGATGACTTTTTCCTCAACTAATCATTTGATCTATGAATATTGTTTACATTCAGTTTGTACTTCCTACTAGCATATCCCATTGTATATCCAAAGATGTACATGATATCATTTACAAGATGGGAGAGCTTGTGAGGTGTATATACATTGTATTTTTTCATTATATATCTTTGAATTTCTACACAAAAGTAAACAATTCTAAAATACATCTTGACAGTTACGTGAGCTCGGAGGAAATTGATCCAAACACATTGCAAGATGCTCGAGTATTATCTGTTGAGGTGGTTTGTTTGGTGGAGGAAATTTTTCATCGATCCATTTTGACTACTCAATTACATTTACTCGTACATTTGATTGATGAGATCGCACTTTTTGGGGCAGTTCATGTAAGCTGGATGTTTTTTCTTGAGCGCTTCATGAAAACCTTGAAAGATTTTGTGAGGCAAAAAGCACGGCCTGAGGGAAGACTTGAGGATGACCTCTATAGTACCTCAAGGAAAAGGAATGAGTAAAGTGCTAACAAAAGAAGAACTTCGTAAGTTAAATAGTTTTTGTGTGCTCAGTAGTGATGTAATGAGCAAATGGGTGACACTATATAATGAAGCAAGGGCAAGAAGAAAAAGCGAAAGACAAGAATTTCGCACTAGATATGGACGTAATGTCTCATTTCCAGATCATCTAAATGTGCTCCCACATCATATTGATATAGATTGGTTACATGAGGAAATGGAGAGAATGGAAAAAGAGGAGGAAATTAATATATCTCAAGAAGAGTGGGAATACGCACGAGGTTGCTTATCAAAGGTGAGACATACTATCAATTAACTTGTTTCTATAAGTTTTATTTTATATAAATAATTGACATGTTTGATCTTTTATCTTTTACTACTAGTGCACATTATTCAATGCACTTTGGTGTGAGGATAAACATATTCGAACTCAACGTATATATGAAAAGAGAAATACCCAAGATTGTGGTGTCCTTGCTCACTTCGAGGATGCCAATGGTACCATGGAAGGTTATTGTGGCTTGATCCAAGATATTCTGAAGCTTGACTTCAGACGATTCTTTATATATGTACTGGATGTGAAGTGGTTTAAAGAAGTGGTAAAAAATGGTGAGCATTGCACAATCAGACGTCATCCAAGTGGTTTTGTAATCATTGACTCTACAAAATTTTACCAAAACAAGAATGACACATTAGTACTACCTCAACAATGCGAGCATGTATATATGCAAAGGCTAATTTTTTTATATGTTTGCATGTGATACATATATACAATATAATAAGTACAATTAAGTTTTTTACTTTTGTTTTTCAAATACAGGTTGTGTATCATCCAATGGTAAACAATAACCGATGGTGGTATGTCATCCCTATATCTAATCGTTCAAAACCAATATATGGTAATATTACCGACATGAAGATAGCAGATGACAATCCAACAATTAATGATAATGTGCATGATGACACCATAATGGATGATATGTGTGATATAGTACAAGATGAACCTCGCGAGGATGTTCAAGGAAACGCAAAAGAAGAAAATAATGTGATTGTCGATGATATTGATGAAGTTATTGAGCAATATAGCAACACATCTGATAGTGGGATAGACTTATTCGTTTCGTTACCTCTTGGTAACATAGACCTAGAAGTAGATAGTTTAGCAAGGGCTGATCTCATTGAAGATGAGATGGATCATTCACTGTAACATACTTAATTTGCTTCATGATTCAATGTGTATTCCTAATTCTATGGTTTTTATCATGCGCACACGTGCATACTCAAGAATCAATAGTCAAGTTTAAAGCTAAATTGAATTTTCCATGATAAAAAGGAAGTATTTTTTATCATCTTCAAGTAGAGAAATTATGAGATACATATTGCAATGCTTGCTACTAATTGTAAGGTTTCTATCGCTTGTCGCTAATTACTTATATCAGGCTTGTCAACTGGAGGAACTGCCATTCATTAGAGAGCAATCAAAAAGTAATTATTAACTCTATTTTTTTAATTCAATGATTCAATGTGTATTCTTAATTCTATGGTTTTTATCATTCGCACACATGCATGCTCAAGAATCAATTTCAAGTGATTAAATAATTATTACTTTGGTTTTCTAATTATGTGAATTGCAATTTTAGGTAGTTAAATAATTGTGCGCCTGCTGGCGCATCTATATTGGCTTCTATTTGCACGGATATATAGACGCAAAATTCGCGTCTATTTACACGCATGTTTACATGCACTTATAGACGCAATGATAGACGCGCCCGACTTTGCGCGTCTAACATGCGCGTCTATGCCTCGTTTCTATTGTAGTGCATATACACGCGCGAATACATGCACATAATAAACCAAAATTGCTATTTATTTAATTCAATTTACACATCTATTAGCGCGTCTATTTGACAGTTAGGCGGACATATAGACATGCTTATAGACGCGCTTTTACAAGCACTGATAAACGCGAACGAAAAACAAAAAATCTTCTTTTTTTAGAAAAGATATTTAATTTTATTTTTAAATTTGAATTATGGAATGCGTGTATAAGCACGTGTACTCTGCATTGTAGACGCACGTATAAACGTGGATTTTCTGCAATTTAGACGCGTGGATAGATGCGCAAAACAGAACTGGAAAAGAAAAACCAGAGAGCATGCTCTCTGGTTTTTTTTTCCCCCTCCCATACATCAGATTGTGCATTTGGGAAAAAGACAATGTATCTTACGGGCACGAGAATTGAAAATAAAAGTCCATGTATTCATTATAGATCAAAAGCATTTATATGGGAAGTTTAAGTGCTTGCGACCTAAAGTGTGGCCGCAAGCAGTAGCCTCAAAGATGGATCATGCATATACAAGAAAACAAGGCCTCATGAGGAGGTATGGTGCTCCTCTACGAATCTGAAGAAGAAACATCTTCGCTAATACCACCATGGCTACTAGCGTTGCTATCCCCCTCCTCGCTATGCTCCACATCCGGGTTGACCTACACACACAAAAGATCAAGGTTGCTTACATAGACATGGTGGAGAAAAAGTTATAATTAGCTATACTTTTAATAGGAAAGTAAGAAAAACATACCTCCTCTGGCTATCGAATGGTCATGGCCCGGTTGTATTGGTCCTCAGTGATGAGACCCTCCTCATAGAAGTGAAGCCATGTGGCTGCGCGGTTATGGCCTCGATGGTAACCTACCTCTCTAGGAGTAGGTATCCTACCAATTATAGTAGTTTGCAAAACAATTATGATATACACAAACAATTATGAGTCACAATATATTAGAACAAATTATATAAAGAATTGAAAGAAATATAAATTTTAAAAAACTAGAAATCAAAATATACTCACAAACTCTGCCTCCCACGACTCTCTGCCGCCCGATCCGTAATGCGACGATCCCATGGTTTCCATTTGGATCCGTCGCGCCTCTGCATGCTGGTGACTCTTCACTTTCTCTGCTGCTTTCTTCTTGGCTTTCTTCCACTCTATGCGGTGGCACATAGGTGGTTGGCTATAGGCTCCACGTCCCTCCTCCTGCCTTCGCAGTGAGTCCCTGGCGCGTGTCATGAGGTGGGATCTTTTGTTGTGAAGCATATCCCTCACTTTTGTGCGTCCCTAATCATCCGAGAATCGCTAACCCTCAGGATTTGGGTACCTCCTATGGATTACCCTCAACACCTCCTGCCACAAGCTGCTTTTCTGATTTTTGAAGGCAATGAAATAATCTTTATCCGTCGCATGCACGATGCTCCTCATGTACACCATTACATCCCTTCCTTCATCATCATGAAAGATGCCACCAGCATCTATAACTCTATAGTACTGGCGTACAACCTCCTCTATGTGATCTACTGGTGAGGACGATCGCTCGCCACCTCCTAGGCAACCCCCACACAAGCCTCGTCCTTCCCCTCGACTCTCCCTCCTCCCTCTCTGTCGACTACCCTCTGCCTCGATGGATGCACGTGCTTCTGCAGATGGTTATGCTTCAGCCGATGCAAGTACAGGTGCTGCACGTGGAGTACCTGCATATGGAGTACCTACATGTGGAGTTTGGGAAGTAGTGCCAGGCAAAGACGTCAGAGGCGTTCCAAACATGACATTGAACACCTCGTCCGCTGTGAGAGAGCGGCCAAGGTGTCTGGTCATCTCTCCCATGAAGTCTTCCCTACTAGGAAAACCTCCAAAAAATGCATTGACCCCCCTGCCAAACGAGGCCAATGTATCATTCATGCGATCCAAATCCGGGTCATTGCTAGATGAACCAGGATACGACATCTGCAAAAAAAACACAGGAAAAACAGAAATTTCTTTGCATACAAAAAATCATATATTATCTACATTTTCAAAGAGCTTTCTTTAGACATTGAGCATAAAACTTAAGTGCTAATGCTTCTCATAAACAAGAAAACTGATAAACACAAACATGGGATTGGTCACATTCATCATTGCAAAAATATATTATTTTTTATCAGAGCTGGGAGACCTGGCGTGTGTATCCCCGCGTCTAAATTGTAGGTTAGACATGCCCTCAGACGCGCTCCCAAAGTCAACCTTCTGTCCACAGCGCATCTTTATTCGTATCTAAGATGTAGCACAGATGCACAGTCAGACGCAAATTCCAGGTCAATCTGCACGCGCATGTATCCTCGCGTGTAGATTGACCTGCACATGCACTAGCACACGCGCTCTAAGGCGCGCCCTCAGACGCTATGAGACGAAACATTTTTCGCGTCTATATCTGCATCTACACTGAATTGTAGACGCGCTATCAGACACGCTCGGTCGACTGATTTTAGCCCGACGACCGCCATTGATGATTTACAAAATGCAATACATAATGGAATCAGAAATCCTAAATACACAGACAGAGCAGAGAGAGAAAGAGAGAAACAAAGAGAGAGAGAGAGAGAGAGAGAGAGAGAGAGAGAGAGAGAGAGAGAGAGACTCACCTTGGGTGTTTGGTGTGGCGGGTGGTGGCGCTTCTTTCTTCTCCTTCTTCCTCTCCTTGGTAAGTTACCCTCCCTTGATGCTTGCTTGCTTGCTTGCTGCTTCTTCTTGTTATCCTCTCTCTTGTTCTCTCTTTCTTTCTCTCCTTGGCTTTCCTTTTTCCCTTCTTGTGTGTTTGAAATGAAAGAAGAGGTGAGTCATGAGGAGATGAGGGATGAAGAGACTAGGTGAGGCATGAAGAGACTGCATGTCGGCTAAACTCAAGCTTCAGAACCGCAAAAAACGTAGGAAAGGAAAGGCGCAGTTTGAAAAGAAATGATTTTAAGTATGGTTTGAATTTTGACGTGTGCATCTATTTTTGCATGTATATGCGCGTCTATTGTTCAGATAGACGCGAGGATAGACGCAAATATAGACGCGGAAATAGACGTTAATATAGACGCGGATATAGACGCACATTTAGGCTTTATCATAATTCTTTGTTTTTAAGATAAGTTTTAATAGTGAATTCTTATAATAAGTTTTAATGTTTTTATGATGATTTTTGTGTATTTAAAATTGAGATATTATGTAAACGTATGAATGACAAATATTTTAATTTGATATTGTCATGAATTAGGTTTAATCATGTCGTCGTCATCACCTAGTGTGGTGCATGTTGATGAGTCAATGAGCACATCCTCAAGTGAGGATGAAACATTGCGTCTTCATAATCGAGATGTATGGCTACGACGATAAATTAAATGCATGTGTGATCGTTGTCGAGGGTGTATTTTTTGAGCACGTCGAATTGCAATGTCACACCTCAGCTTGTATGGAGAATGGGACCGAGAAAAATCACTAGTATTCATTATTTTTTTTTACCACTAAGATTTCTAGTCTATGTTATGGGAATTATATATCAACGTACATGAAACTAATCATTTGATCTATGAATATTCTTTACATTCAGTTCGTACTTCCTACTAGCATATCCCATTGTGTATCCAAAGATGTACGTGATATCATTTACAAGATGGGAGAGCTTGTGAGGTGTGTATACATTGTATTTTTTCATTATATATCTTTAAATTTCTACACAAAAATAAACAATTCTCAAATACATATTGACATATACGTGAGCTCGAACGAAATTGATCCAAACAAATTGCAAGATGTTCGAGTATTATTTGTTGAGGTGGTTTGTTTGGTGGAGGAAATTTTCCATTGATCCATTTTGACTACTCAATTACATTTACTCGTACATTTGATTGATGAGATTGCACTTTGTGGGGCAGTTCATGTAAGGTGGATGTTTTTTCTTGAGCGCTTCATGAAAACCTTGAAAGATTTTATGAGGCAAAAAGCACGGCATGAGGGAAGCATGGCTGAGGGTTGGTTAGTGCAATCATCCCTTGTTTATATCTCTGAATATCTGACCGAAGTGGATTCCTCTCAACCACGACTATGGAAAGATGATGAAGACTTGAGGATAACCTCTATAGTACCTCAAGGAAAATGAATGAGTAAAGTGCTAACAAAAGAAGAACTTCGTAAGTTAAATAGTTTTTGTGTGCTCAATAGTGATGTAATGAGCAAATGGGTGACACTTGTTAGAAATCAAGCTCACCGTCAGTGTGTCTTCATCTATGACCGACATCTATGACAGCTAGTGTGTACAACTGTCTACATGTAACTACATTAAATAAGTTGGGTTAGTAGTCAGTTAGTGACCTGACTAGAGTTAGTCAGTCTAGTCTACATTTACACTAGGTCACTTTATCTTGTAGTGTGTGTGTGCTTTTCAGTTGAGTGTGTGGAAATGAAGGAATGAGCTTGAGAGCCTGAAGGCTCATGGATATGGAGTCTTTCCCTTTCTCTCTCTTCTCTCTTTGAACATGGTATCAGAGCTTCATCCATGAGGCTGTGGGAGAATGGGCATGACAACCTGCAGTGCAAAGGAGATGGAAGTAAGGAATGAGGAAGAAGCTGGACACTTGCAAATAAAGCCATAGTCAAAGGAAGGAATCAGCGTGGACTGCCTTCTGAAAATCGTGGACTGCATCCTGAGTCTGAAAATCGTGGACTGCCTCTTGAAACCTGTGTCCTGAAATCATGGACTGCAACCTGTGTCTGAAAATCGTGGACTGCCTCCTGAAAAATAGCAACCTGTATCTAAAAATCTACGCCTACTGATCTAAATCGACAGCAACCTGTATCTGAAAATCTGCGCCTACTGATCTGAGTGGACAGCAACCTGTCAATCTTCAGTGGGGCACCTAGACAAGGTTCATAGAGCATGTATGCTCACTATTGAAGGTATTTGAAGTGTGCAAGAAGTAAATGCTTGTGTGGGAGCTCTGTTATGAGCTGGAGTGACAGACACAGACCTGTAATCATTTCTGAACTACTGTAAACATGAATGGACAGCATGCATTCAGTCATTACTGACACACAGGAGCCTTGTACTACACTCAGAAGGCATCTTTGGAGCACACGAATGTGTCAAAGCATGTATACATTGGATCAAATGTCTTGGAGCTAAGATCTCTTGGTCAGAATACTCAGATCTGAAAATCAATGACAGGCTGAAAACTGTCATAGACAGTCAATGACAGAATACTCAGATTTGAAAATCGATGACAGGCTGAAAACTGTCATACACAGTCAATGACAGAATACTCAAATCTGAAAATCAATGACAGGCTGAAAACTGTCGTACATAGTCAATGACAGAATACTCAGATCTGAAAATCAATGACAGGCTGAAAACTGTCATACACAGTCAATGACAAGTACTGTGCATTACTGAAGCAATACAGGTTATCTTGGGGGTTCCATCATCTATGTGAACTGGCCTATACATGCTGAATGCATGGAGAATTGAAGCAAGCAATGAGCATCATTGAAAACTGAATTTTGAAGCTGAAATAAATGCAGTTACACTGTCCTAGTTAATTACAAACAGCTCATGAGGTTTATGCCATTGGTCAATGAAGACAGGTTGTCTATGCCTACTCAGATGCTCATGTATTGAACTTGCCACTACAAAGGAAATGTATAACATGGTCAAAAGACATTTTGGAGCTTCTTGGAGCTTGGTATGCTGAATTCTAGTTGACTGTAACCTGAAACTGAATTTGTTGACACACTCAGTTTTGGACTTGAAATTGCCGCTGGTTACTCACAGTTTACAGTTTTCAGACTGCATGTATGTATCCTGGTAGTGAGGTTACATAAGCTTAAGCTGAAGCAAACACATAGCTTATGTATTGACAGTTATATCTACAGTTGAGACCACTTGTTTGAGGGTTGTTTTGGGGTGTCAGTGGGCTGAAATACCCTGGTTTTTTCTGCAATTTAGTGCAGAAAACTGTCATAAACTGTTACGAAGAACTTAGTCAGTCATACTTATTGGACTGCAGGAAGTCAGGCACTTGATAGACAGTCTATTGCATCATGGCTAATGCACATGGGACTGACAATATCACTCAGATAGTTGGAGAGAAGTTGGATAATAAGAACTTTACATTATGGAAATTCAGAATGAAAAACTTTCTGGTTGGCAGAGGTTATTGGGATTTATGTACACGAGATGAAGTTGCTCCTGAGTTGCTTGCACACAATCCAACAAATGAACAGAAAAGAGCCTCAGGCTATGGAATGAAAGAGCATGCAAGGTGCTGCATTGGTTTTCCTTATGTATATCTGATGCTATGGTAATTCAAATCAGTGGATGTGAGACTCCGAAGAATGCTTGGGACATACTGATGAAAAATTATGGAACCATGACACATGCAATAAAGATCCAGTTGAAACAGCAGTTCAACAACATATCTAGGAATGGCAAGAGCATCCAGATGTATACCACGGAGATTAAGACCATAGCTGATCAACTTGCTACTATTGGCTCAAGTGTATCAGAAGATGATATGATTGTTGTTGCTTTGAATGGCTTAGGCAAAGCATACAAAGCTTTTGACACTTCCATTTCTGTCAGAGAAGAGCCCCCTAGCTAGGAAGAGCTAGTTGCTTTGTTGCTGCATGAGGAAGTCAAACTTGGTTTGAATATAGGTTCTAGTGCATCTCAGAGTAGAGACACTGTGTTGTACTCTAGCCAGCGTGGCAGAGGATCTAGAGGTCGTGGTTCATTTCGAGGTCGTGGTGACACTCGTAATACTTATGGACAGCAGCAGCAACAGAGTAATTGGCATGGTGCAAATACACAAGGCCAGCGTGGATCTGGTGGGTTTAGAGGCAGGGGGAGATCACCCCGAGGTAGAGGTGGTGGTTCTGGTTCATGGCAGTCGTCTGATCAGTCCAACAAGGACAAGGACTGCCATTATTGTGGCCGGTATGGGCATATTGCAAAGGATTGTTACAAGAAGCAAGGAGATATGAAGGCAAAGGGCAGACAGCATGGGCACTATGCATCTTCCAGTGGTGCTCATGATGAGTCAGTTGATAGACTCTTTGCCATGCAGCATGTGTCCAAGACTGCATCAAGGCAGAACAGAGATGACAGGTGGTACATTAACTCTGGTGCGTCAAACCACATGACCCCACATGGAGAGTGGTTTGATGAGATGGTTGCAGGTACACATGGTCATGTATGTACTGGGGATGATACCCAACATGACATAAAGCATAAAGGGATTGTTCCATTGATGATGCCTGATGGCAAGAAGAAAGGCCTGCATGATGTCTTACATGTACCGACCATAACAAAGAATTTGTTGTCTGTGGGTCAAATGGCAGAACAGAATCTGCAAGTGAGGTTTAACAAGGATGGATGTTTCATTGAGGAGTATGGAAATGGTTGCAAGCTAATTTCCAAGGGCAGAAGGGATGGCAGGATGTTTACTTTGGAAGCGACCATTCCTGAACTTAAAGCAGCCATGTTTGCACATGATGAGAGTGCCATTCGGGATGTAGAGATTTGGCACAAGCGGATTGGACATGTCAATGTACAAAAGCTGAAATCTATGCAGCAAAAAGAAGTAGTACTTGGATTACCTAAATTCAAGGATAATGATTTTGGTCATGTATGCCCTACATGTCAGTTTGGAAAGCAGGCACGGTTTCCTTTCATGAGACATGTAAAAAACAGTACTAGGCCTTTACAGTTGGTACATTTTGATGTCTGGGGTCCTTCACATAATGGTTCCTTTGGCGGTGCACGATATTATGTCTCATTTATTGATGATTTCAGCAGGTACACTTGGCTCTATATCTTGAAACATAAGGATGATGTGTTTGATGCATTCAAAGACTTCAAGAAACATGCTGAAAATGACCTGGGATGTTACATATCATGTTTGAGATCAGATGGAGGATGTAACGTGTCCACTAGAATCCTCTAGGACACGTCTTAGCAGTCCATCAGAAAGGTTGTCTAGAAAACTCCATCCGGCACTCCCATGGAATGTTGCGGGTTTTGCCATCTAGGACTTTCCGCGTCTGCCACGTAACGGAAGTGTCCTGGCCGTTTCCCACTTAGGATCGACCGGAATTGTTTGGTCATTTACTAGCAACAACTAGCGTCAGACCCGAGCGAACTACTTTACGCAGAAACGCCAGGTCTGAAGCGGATTCATGCTGCACTTGGTTCAAGGAGAATGGGAAACGAGAGGGATGCAAGGCTCGACCTCTCTGCCATAAGGCATAGTCCCATTCCGTTCCCCTAAAACAGCGTGAATCGGGTAATAGTTAATTCCAAGTCATCATTCTCGTTACTTGCTTTGGGATGACGATCGTCCTCTGTTCGTCGAAGACTTTGAGAAAAGTTCCCGGCTAACCGAGACCACCCATCCGTAGGACGGACCCATGGTCCATCCTCCGCACTTTCCTCGGTTTGTTTTAGTTATGTAATTACCTACCACATTAGTTTGACATATAACAAACAGCTTCCTTGATTAACCCTGTTAAGCACTGGTTCCTTCACGTAATCTTATCACAGGACATAAAGAAAACAATGCCAAACAACTTCTTTATTATCATTTTATCCTTTTATCTTTGCAATACAAGGAGTTCCCACCCGTAGGCGTATTCATAATCCGCCCGAAGGCTATCCAGTAATCCACCAGGGATCACTAATCCAAGTTTCCGCCCGTAGACTAGTATGCGGGCCTCGAGATCCAATCCTGAGTCACGTTAGTCTCTTGTGCAGGGCCCGGAAGGCGAGGGATTTACAGCCAGAGCCCCCCCTGGCACCCAAGCGTCCTCCTGCTCCAAGTAGAGCTCAACGAAAAGACCTCTCACGGCGGGTTCGGTCCACGTTCCCGGCACGGTTAACAACCCCCTTGGTTAGGGTCAGGCAGGCAGTTGGGGGTAACTGAAGCTGCCTCTCCCTTCAGGCTTCAACCTGAAGTATTTAGATATATTTTCGTCCTTTAGTTCATTGAGCAAACAATGCAAACAGTGCTTTCTAAACTGTTACAAGCACAATCAATTTCCAGTGGTCGTTTAGCTGGCAAACTGTTAAGGAGGGACTCCTTTTCTCCGAATGCAACCCGCATTCGATCCGGAATCAATTGCAGCTTGGCAAGATTCCAAGTATTCTTGGGTTAGGGTCATATCCTACCAATGCTTTAGGTTTAGTTGTGGTAGGTTCCAGCGACCGTGTCGCTTTAGCTTATTGTCTGGTCCTTTGCTTCAAGGAAAACACCTAACTTTCCTTTTTCTTGGCAATTATCCCCCAAGAAAAGTGAGTAGCAGGATGATTACTCATCCTCTTGTAAGTTAAATTCTTTCAATAACTTGCCAACCCCATTTCGAGAGATGATAAAACTCCCTTGTGGACAAATCTCAAGTCTATACAATGTTGCAGCTTTTTGCACATGTATTGCAACTATTCCACGGGATCATTCCACCCATTGCTTAGTGTTTTCCGGTCACGGAATTTACCTCCAGCCGAGTAGCAGGGTTTTATTGGGTATCCTCCAACCCATTCCTAATTATGCTGGCCCATGGTCCTAGAAATATGCAACTCTGTCGGAGTTTCATCATTTGAACGAATGATCCTTAGGATAAAACCTTAGATCATTTCATGCAGGAACATCTAATTGCTTCGATATTTCGTGAACGTATGTAAGATCTTTAGATTTGCGGGTTTTGTCCTGGCAACCAGTGTAAAACTAGGTCGAATTATTATTGCACTAAACCCTAGTTAACACTTGGGATACCTAACATATCGACTCAATCATGCCCATATGAATCCTTGTGGTTTAGGTGACCTAGTCAACTCAATAAACTTGTCTTGCGTCAAGGATGATCCTTTCCTCAAGGTAATAAACTAAATCTAATGGAGAACAATAGTTACAACTACACCAATACGCGTAAACATGCGATTTATTGCTTCTATGCATCACATGGTTCACGATAACCCTATCCTTCCTTGGTAAGGTAAAATGCTTGATAATCTGTACACTAACTTTCCAAGGTCCTACTAGGATTTACATCAATTAATCATGCCTACAACCTTGTAATCTACTTTCGAATCTTGTGCTTTGACGAACCATGCAACCTTTCCTAAATGCGGCTTCTGATGAATGACGTTTTCGCCTGATGACTATGCAATACGCAACATTCTCCTAGCTACAATGTAGTTAACGAAGTTTATACCAAACTAAAGCTAGTGTTAACTCATTCCATTTTACATGCTATTTGCAAGTCCATAAGATCATTTTCGTACTCTATTATTTCTTTTCGGATAATATCTCTTGGTGTTAACCTTGCCTCATGAAATCATTACGAGGAGGATGTTGCCTAACATGTGGCACACGCTTATTCCTACCATGTCTAGGATGAAAGAGAATGCACTTATAAATTCCATTTCTTTGCCCTAAGTTTAGACTCATTACTTTGATAATGTACCAAAAACTACATGCAACTAGTCCTCTAAGGTGGATAACTCATTCAAATTCATGACATATTTCCAATCTTGCCTAATGTTTCAAGAGATACTTCATCAAATGTATTTTTTTCCAATTTCCACATGCATTAAAGTTAAGCGTAAAAATGCAATCCCCTTTATGAACTAAGCGCGCCTAATCATTTCTTTATGCGAAAATAACTCGAAAGAACCTGGACTTGAGGGCTCGGGAGATATCCACTTGTATACTCGGAGATGAACCTCCCGCAGTCGCACCTTGTGATCTTTTGAGGGCCATCGTAGGCGTAGATTCGGCTTCTGATTTGCCTTTGTGGTCTACGAATTGTCTTGCCTTGGCATGCAGCCTTCCGACCTTTGCCTTTCCTCGTATGCGGAAGAATTCTTTGCGGGATGGCGCTTGCGGCAAAGGGCTTTAGGAGTTCTTTTTAGGACAAACTCGAGTTGGCACGGAATTGATTCTTGGATGGCTTGCGGCCTTCAAAGTCTTTTTTTTCGGAAGCCTTTTTCAAAGGGTCTTGTGGGGGTCTTTACGGCCTTCACCTCCTCCTCTTCAAAGTCCCGGGGAGGGGGATTATGGATGGGCCTATGGGGATGCAGTGGGAAGGGGGCTTAAGGAAGCCCCCTCCTTAGAAGCTTCTAAGAAGCTTCTAAGGAGCTTCTGGAGTCCTGCAGCCACATCAAGGGGGGGTCATGATCCAGGCGGGCGCGGTGGTCCGCGGCAGCCTGGCGGGGCCGTGGCGGTGGCTGGTGGACTGGCGGCTAGCGGCGGACTGGGCGACTGTGCGCAGCGGTGTCGGCGACCTCCTCCTGCTCGGCGACCAGCACGGCGACCTCCTCTAGCTCCCCTAGCACAGCCGTCCTCTCCCTTCACAACCTTGGGGGGGTTTTTATAGGCATTGGGGGGGGGGTGGGGAAGAGGGCCTCCACACACGTGGATGACTCCCCCTCATGCAACCCGACTTTACTCCACCTTGGCCATCCCCCCCCTCACTCCCTCTCCTCCAGCCATGCATCGACTGGGGGAAGGGATAATAATAAAAAAAATTGCCTTGAATTTATCCTATTGCCCTTCCCAAGCGGTCGTTTCCTTGCGGTTTTTACGGTCCTCAACCCTGGCCTCTAATTCACAATGCGGCGGCCTCGTGAATGGTATGGATTAAGTTACTAATAATTACGAAGTAGGGAATACCCTTGCACAGGGTTTACACGGCGTGCGGAAAGTTAATATTTACGGTACGCGGTACGCGGAAATATTACAGAGGAGGTGAATATGTCTCAAACTACTTTGACAGGTATCTTGCTAAACATGGGATTAGAAGACAGCTCACATGCAGTTATACACCGCAGCAAAACGGTGTTGCAGAGAGGAAAAACAGGGTTTTGATGGAGTCAGCTAGAGCTATGCTGAATGAAAAATGTCTGCCAAATGGTTATTGGGCTGAAGCAGTGGTGACTGTTGTATATGTGCTGAATCGAACCCCTACAACAGGGATTCATGATGTCACTCTGTATGAACGGCTGTATGGTCATAAACCTGATATTTCACACTTGAAGGTATTTGGCAGCATTGCATATGTGCATATACCGGATGAGAAGAGGAAGAAATTGGATCCTAAGGCAGTGAAAAGTGTGTTTATTGGATATGCACAGGAACGGAAAGCTTATAAGTGTTATGTACCTTCTACGCATGAGACACTCATAAGCAGAGATGTGGTATTTGATGAGTTAGCATCTTGGTATGGAAATCCTGTTGCAGTGCCTACTGATGGCTCACCCAGTATGAGTCATGCTGAAAATACTCCTGTAGAGAGTACTTCCATGACTGGTCAGACAGGTGATGTATCATCTACAGTGAGTCCTTGGACAGGACGATTACGGAGTCGCACTACTGCATCCACTGACACGGATATGTCAGTGAGGGGGAGAATAGATAAGGGAAAAGAAAAGGTTTTTGAAGATGTAACAGGTCCACTCACTGCAGGTTATGATTCATCTAGCAGTGATAGCTTAGATAGTGAATTCGGGATTCCGTATGTTATGACACCAGGTGCTAGACAGAGCCGTTATGTGTCGCCTCATGAGAGGCAAGCTCACAGTGAGCCACAGCTCAAGAGATCAGAGAGGGTCAGACGACCTGTTGACATGTATACTTACACTGGATATTCAGCCCGTCATTATGCTTATATGACGAAAGTAACAGGTTTTAGAGAACCAAGTAAGTTTGATGAGGCAGTTTCAGATGAGAATTGGCGTGCTGCTATGGCTGAGGAATATTCAGCTTTGGCTGAAAATTGTACATGGGATTTGGTACAATTGCCTGAGGGAAAAACACCTATTGGATGCAAGTGGGTGTATAAGGTAAAATGTAAATCAGATGGATCATTGGAAAGATATAAGGCCAGGCTGGTTGCAAAAGGGTATGCGCAGCAGTATGGTCTTGATTATGAGGAGACTTTCAGTCTTATAGCAAAGATGGCTACAGTTAGAACTGTGATTGCTTTGGCAGCAGCTAGAGGCTGGAAACTATGGCAGATGGATGTAAAGAATGCATTTCTCAATGGAGAATTACAGGAAGAGGTTTACATGGAACAACCTGAAGGCTATGTACATCCAGAATTTCCAGCACATGTATGTTGGCTGAAAAAGGCATTATATGGGTTGAAACAGGCACCCAGAGCATGGAATGCTCGCATCAGCAGTTATTTACAGCAACATGGTTTCCGATTGGGAGATGCTGATCATAGTCTGTTTGCGAAGAAGACAAATAGTGGCTATATTTTTCTAGTTGTCTATGTTGATGACTTAATCATTACAGGAGATGATGAAAATGGGATTGCAGAAATAAAGATATGTTTACAGGCTGAGTTTAAGGTCAAGGATCTTGGAGAGCTGAAATACTTTTTGGGGATTGGCATATGGCTGCTATAGAAGCAGTATGCTCATGACATGTTACAGAAATATGGTATGGCTGATTGCAAGCCTATGGATACGCCTTTGGAGCAAAATGTCAAGCTGCAGATTGATGTTGGGATAGAGATTGAGAATGTTACTATGTACAGACAGATGGCAGGCAACTTGATCTATCTCACGATCACTAGACCTGACTTGAGTTATGCTGTGGGGCTGATCAGTCAATTCATGTAGAAGCCTCGCAAACCACACTTGGATGCAGTCAGAAGAATTCTGAGATATGTAAAGAGTACCACAGATCATGGGCTGTTTTATGCATATGGGAAAACCCTTGACTTGATGGGGTACACTAATGCTGACTGGGCTGGTTGCACATATGACAGGAGGTCAACTAGTGGCTATGCATTTGGATTGGGTAGTAGCATGATCAGTTGGCAGAGTAAGAAACAGCCTACAGTTGCATTGTCCAGTAAGGAAGCAGAGTATCGTGGTGCGACCTTAGTAGCCTGTGAAGCTAAGTGGTTACAGAAGTTACTGAATGACTTGGGAGTACACTGGGACATCAAAGTCAAGCTGTACTGTGACAATTCGAGCAGTGTTATGTTAGCAAGCAATCCTGTTTATCATGCAAGATCAAAACACATTGAGGTTCACTACCATTTCATCAGGGAAATGGTTTTAGCAGATTAGATTGACTTGGAGCATGTGAAGACTGAAGATCATGTAGAAGACATCTTTACCAAATCACTTGGTAAAGATAAGTTCATTCACTTTAGACAGCTACTTGGAGTGATGCAGATGATTTGAGTTTTTTTTTTAGCTTGAGGGGGAGTGTTAGAAATCAAGCTCACCGTCAATGTGTCTTCATCTATGACCAACATCTATGACAGCTAGTGTGTACAGCTGTCTACATGTGACTACATTAAATAAGTCGGGTTAGTAGTCAGTCAGTGACCTGACTAGAGTTAGTCAGTCTAGTCTACATTTACACAAGGTCACTTTATCTTGTAGTATGTGTGTGCTTTTTAGTTGAGTGTGTGGAAATGAAGGAATGAGCTTGAGAGCCTGAAGGCTCATGGATATGGAGTCTTTCCCTTTCTCTCTCTTCTCTCTTTGAACAACACTATATAATGAAGCAATGGCAAGAAGAAAAAGTGAAAGACAAGAATTTCGCACTAGATATGGACGTAACATCTCATTTCCAGATCATCTAAATGTGCTCCCACATCATATTGATATAGATTGGTTACATGAGGAAATGGAGAGAATGGAAAAAGAGGAGGAAATTAATATATCTCAAGAAGAGTGGGAATACGCACGAGGTTGCTTATCAAAGGTGAGACATACTATCAATTAATTTGTTTCTATAAGTTTTATTTTATATAAATAATTGACATGTTTGATCTTTTATCTTTTACTACTAGTGCACATTATTCAATGCACTTTGGTGTGAGGGTAAACATCTTCTAACTCAGCGTATAGATGAAAAGGGAAATACCCAAGATTGTGGTGTCCTTGCTCACTTCGAGTATGCCAATGGTACCATGGAAGGTTATTGTGGCTTGATCCAAGATATTCTGAAGCTTGACTTCAGACGATTCTTCATATATGTATTGGATGTGAAGTGGTTTAAAGAAGTGGTAACAAATGGTGAGCATTGCACAATCAGACGTCATCCAAGTGGTTTTGTAATCATTGACTCTACAAAATTTCACCAAAACAAGAATGGCACAATAGTACTACCTCAACAATGTGAGCAAGTATATATGCAAAGGCTAATTTTTTTATATGTATACATGTGATACATATACACAATATAATAAGTACAAGTTTTTTGCTTTTGTTTTTCAAATACAAGTTGTGTATCATCCAATGGTAAACAATAACTGATGGTAGTATGTCATCCCTATATCTAATAGTTCAAAATCAATATATGGTAATATTACCGACATGGAGATAGCAGATGACAATCCAACAATTAATGATGATGTGCATGATGATACCATAATGGATTATATGCATGATATAGTATAAGATGAACCTCGCGAGGATGTTCAAGGAAACGTAGAAGAAGACAATAATGTGATTATCGATGATATTGATGAAGTTATTGAGCAATATAGCAACACATCTGATAGTGGGATAGACTTATTTGTTTCGTTACCTCTTGGTAACATAGACCTAGAAGTAGATAGTTTAGTAAGGGCTGATCTCATTGAAGATGAGATGGATCATTCACTGTAACATACTTAATTTGCTTCATGATTCAATGTGTATTCCTAATTCTATGGTTTTTATCATGCGCACACGTGCATACTCAAGAATCAATAGTCAAGTTTAAAGCTAAATTGAATTTTCCATAATAAAAAGGAAGTATTTTTTATCATCTTCAAGTAGAGAAATTACGAGATACATATTGCAATGCTTGCTACTAATTGTAAGGTTTCTGTCGCTTGTCGCTAATTACTTATATCAGGCTTGTCAAACTGGAGGAATTGCCATTCATTAGAGAGCAATGAAAAAGTAATTATTAACTCTATTTTCTTAATTCAATGATTCAATGTGTATTCTTAATTCTATGGTTTTTATCATGTGCACACGTGCATGCTCAAGAATCAATTTCAGGTAGTTAAATAATTATTAGCTTTGGTTTTCTAATTATGTGAATTGCAATTTTAGGTGGTTTAATAATTGTGCATCTGCTGGCGCGTCTATATTGGTGTCTATTTGCACGGATATATAGACGCAAAATTCGCGTCTATTTACACGCATGTTTACACGCACTTATAGACGCAATGATAGACGCGCCTGACTTTGCGCGTCTAACATGCGCGTCTATGCCTCGTTTCTGTTGTAGTGTCCTGGGCGTCGAGAGGCTGCAAAACGTCGATGCAAGGAGGCAGAGTCTTCAAGAAGAGTAGAGATTGACGACCATGATAGTAGCCCTCATGAAATGCCCCATCAAGCCGTAGAGGATGAGATTTTGGACAACATGGTACACCATCTATTTTCGCAACTGGTTCAAGGAGAAGGTCGTTCTACGAAGCCAGATGATCCACTATATGTAGCATCATCTACTCCGTTGTATGAAGGTTGTATGTACTCCGTTCTTTGTGCATCCCTCGAGATACTTAACTTGCAAACAATTTATGGATAGAGTAATGTCAAATTGGATGCGTTATTGAAGTAGGTATCAATTCAGTTTGGCTTATGAATCATAATATTAATTGTTCTATTTTGAAATCAGATAGAAATATATATTGGTGGTTTTTTAACTCACTTTTAAAAATATATGTAGATTATTATCACAAATGCTTCCAAAAGGAAACAAATTTCCAACTAAGAGAGAGCAAGCAAGACATTACTTGACATTTCTGGGAGGCCTCGATTATGTCAAGATCCATGCATGTGTCAATGATTGTGTCTTATTTCGTGGGATTCATGAGTTCGCACGAGAGTGTCCTGTTTGTGGCGAATCAAGATACGAAGTGGAGATGAAGTCAATGGATGTGTCTCGTAAGGTTTTGCGACATTTTCCGATTGTTCCACATATAAAACTTATGTTCAAGTGTAAGTCCATTGAAAATCTCATGTCATGGCGTGCTAGTCATCGTTCAAGTGATGGAAAATGGAGGATCCCTATAGACACACCAGCATGGCAACATATCGATAATGTGTGGCCCGTTTTCAAAGAAGAGCCAAGAAATTTGTTAGGTATGGATGGAATCAATCCATTTGGCATCAAAAGCACATCATACAATGTATGGCCAGTGGTATTGGTGAACTATAATATTCCTCCATCCATGGCAATTAAAAAGGGACATGTAATGTTGTCCCTTCTTATTCCTGGAAAGCACAAGGTAAAAAACATGGACATTTACTTAGAGCCTTTGATTGAAGAGTTAGAAATGTTATGGGAAGGTACTGAGGTGCAACATACAAGTGCATCTGCATCCTCTAGAGATTTCACATTGAAGGCCATGTTGTTGTGGACCATGCATGACTTTCCAGGATATGGAGAGTGTTCAGGTACATGTATATAACTCTATATTTGAAATTCAAGACTTGAATCAATTGCATTTTATTAATTCACTTGTTTTTTGAGGTTTAACCACGTCAGGATATCATGCATGTTCTATTTGCGATCCCTCTCTAGTTTCCTCTAGGCCGGCACGTGTAAAGAAGGTTATCTACGACAATCATAATCGATTCCTTCCTATTGACCATCCCAAATATGTTCTCCCTACTAATGGAATGACTCCACAATCTCTAACCATTCGAGATTGGAAGGAGAGATGGATTAATGCCGACAACCACCCTCCACTCGTAAGAAGTTCATTTCTCTCAATTGACTTTAAAGTATTTAGCATGATGAATTGTTTACATAATATATTGTTTGTTTATTAGGTTCTCTATATTTTTTCGTCTTCCGTACTAGAATGAACTCAAGATCAATCACCTCTTGGACCCCATGCACATATTCAAAAATGTTGTATCTACATTATGGGATCACTTGATAGGGGCTCGTGATTCAGTTAATGTAAGGGAGGATTTACGTAACATTGGTCGCATGAGACGAGCCTGGCCACGCATTGAGCCCAGAGGAAAGATTGAGCTATCCCATGCACCTTGGATGTTGTCAAAGAACGATGAAAAAATAGTGAATGAACAAATATATAGCTTTCGAACACCCACAGGATATATGAGATGTCTCAAGGGAGCCTTCATAAAGAAAAAGAAAAGAGGTGTGGAGCAACTATCTGGTTTGAAGTCCCATGATTGGCACAAAATGATTCAAGTAAGGGCATCTCTAACCATGAATATAGTAATTAGTGGAGTAACTATGTGTAAACTTTAGGGTATGATGACTTTTTCCTCAACTAATCATTTGATCTATGAATATTGTTTACATTCAGTTTGTACTTCCTACTAGCATATCCCATTGTGTATCCAAAGATGTACGTGATATCATTTACAAGATGGGAGAGCTTGTGAGATGTGTATACATTGTATTTTTTCATTATATATCTTTGAATTTCTACACAAAAGCAAAACAATTCTCAAATACATCTTGACAGATACGTAAGCTCGAAGGAAATTGATCCAAACACATTGCAAGATGCTCGAGTATTATCTGTTGAGGTGGTTTGTTTGGTGGAGGAAATTTTTCCTTGATCCATTTTGACTACTCAATTACATTTACTCGTACATTTGATTGATGAGATCGCACTTTGTGGGGCAGTTCATGTAAGGTGGATGTTTTTTCTTGAGCGCTTCATGAAAACCTTGAAAGATTTTGTGAGGCAAAAAGCACGGTCTGAGGGAAGCATGGCTGAGGGTTGGTTAGTGCAATCATCCCTTGTTTATATCTCTGAATATCTTGCTGAAGTGGATCCCTCTCAACCACGACTATGGAAAGATGATGAAGACTTGAGGATGACCTCTATAGTACCTCAAGGAAAAGGAATGAGTAAAGTGCTAACAAAAGAAGAACTTCGTAAGTTAAATAGTTTTTGTGTGCTCAATAGTGATGTAATGAGCAAATGGGTGACACTATATAATGAAGCAAGGACAAGGAGAAAAAGCGAAAGACAAGAATTTGGCACTAGATATGGACGTAATGTCTCATTTCCAGATCATCTAAATGCGCTCCCACATCATATTGATATAGATTGGTTACATGAGGAAATGGAGAGAATAAAAAAAGAGGAGGAAATTAATATATCTCAAGAAGAGTGGGAATACGCACGAGGTTGCTTATCAAAGGTGAGACATACTATCAATTAATTTGTTTCTATAAGTTTTATTTTATATAAATAATTGACATGTTTGATCTTTTATCTTTTACTACTAGTGCACATTATTCAATGCACTTTGGTGTGAGGGTAAACATCTTCGAACTCAACGTATAGATGAAAAGAGAAATACCCAAGATTGTGGTGTCCTTGCTCACTTCGAGGATGCCAATGGTACCATGGAAGGTTATTGTGGCTTGATCCAAGATATTCTGAAATTGACTTCAGAAGATTCTTTATATATGTACTGGACGTGAAGTGGTTTAAAAAAGTGGTAAAAAATGGTAAGCATTGCACAATCAGACATCATCCAAGTGGTTTTGTAATCATTGACTCTACAAAATTTCACCAAAACAAGAATGACACATTAGTACTACCTCAACAATGTGAGCAGGTATATATGCAAAGGCTTTTTTTTTAAATATGTATACATGTGATACATATACACAATATAATAAGTACAAGTAAGTTTTTTGCTTTTGTTTTTCAAATACAGGTTGTGTATCATCCAATGGTAAACAATAACCGATGGTGGTATGTCATCCCTATATCTAATCGTTCAAAACCAATATATGGTAATATTACCGACATGGAGATAGCAGATGACAATCCAACAATTAATGATTATGTGCATGATGACACCATAATGGATGATATGCGTGATATAGTACAAGATGAACCTCATGAGGATGTTCAAGGAAACACAGAAAAATACAATAATGTGATTATCGATGATATTGATGAAGTTATTGAGCAATATAGCAACACATTTGATAGTGGGATAGACTTATTTGTTTCGTTACCTCTTGGTAACATAGACCTAGAAGTAGATAGTTTAGCAAGGGCTGATCTCATTGAAGATGAGATGGATCATTCACTGTAACATACTTAATTTGCTTAATGATTCAATGTGTATTCCTAATTCTATGGTTTTTATCATGTGCACACGTGTATACTCAAGAATCAATAGTCAAGTTTAAAGCTAAATTGAATTTTCCATAATAAAAAGGAAGTATTTTTTATCATCTTCAAGTAGAGAAATTGCGAGATACATATTGCAATGCTTGCTACTAATTGTAAGGTTTCTGTCGCTTGCCGCTAATTACTTATATCAGGCTTGTCAAACTAGAGGAACTGCCATTCATTAGAGAGCAATGAAAAAGTAATTATTAACTCTATTTTTTTAATTCAATGATTCAATGTGTATTCTTAATTCTATGGTTTTTATCATGCGCACACGTGCATGCTCAAGAATCAATTTCAGGTGGTTAAATAATTATTAACTTTGGTTTTTTAATTATGTGAATTGCAATTTTAGGTGGTTAGATAATTGTGCGTCTGCTGGCGCGTCTATATTGGCGTCTATTTGCACGGATATATAGATGCAAAATTTGCGTCTATTTACACGCACGTTTACACGCACTTATAGACACAATGATAGACGCGCTCGACTTTGCGCGTCTAACGTGCACGTCTATGCCTCATTTCTATTATAGTGTATGTAAAGTACATTTCACACATCAATTGGAAGGCCCTCTATGCCCTTCACTTGGCTATAAGATGTCTTTTATATACATGTCACACACTACGCTATATTTCGTCTAAGGAGCTATAATCATCATTCCCTTCCTGCTCAGTACCCTCTTCATTGTCCTTCTCTTGTGTATGCCCCCACCACCTCCCTTTGGCTCCTTTCTCGTGCCTCATTTCCTTGTCCCTATAGATGTGGAAAAAAATTTAACAACAAAAAAGTAGTGCCAATGCATACAAAAAAGGAAATACATTTTAGAAATGATCTAATTATCATGATGTTGCACCAAATCTACTTTGTAATAAGGCCCTCTTTGTAAAAGTGTGTTTATGTATCATGCCTACTATGATGACACGTATCAATTGTGTCATCATTAGTGGGAATTCATCCCATAATCTTAAACTACAAAACAAAAATACCATCAGTATTATAAAAAATCAATCACAATATTAAAGCATATATAAATGTAATATAATATTTAGATACTTGTAAACTTAGCCTTGCATGTGTAGACCTCATGATTCCAAATGTGATGATCCATACCATTCCATATGGATTCACCATGGCTTTCTTTGCTATGGGTTGAAGATTCTCTTAGATTTGCTCAATGCCCCACCCTCGTAAGGTGCCATCAATGATCCATGGTGCTCCATGTTGTAAGGCCCCCATCATGAGGAGAAGCCATGTGTGAGCATAGACATTGGTTGGGTCCTGATGACTTGTATGTCAGATGAGGTCTAAGTGATCATATGGCAAAAAGATTACCTTTATGAATCTAGCCTTTGGGTTAGATAGAGTAGTTATGTTGGTAGCAACTTGAGGCACAACACATCAACAAAAGTCTGAGGAGGGAAGCACCCTTGGCTTGACAATATTTCCTAACCGACTAAGGAAGGTTCATAATATGGTCAAATAGGCTGAGTAGACTACCTTCTGAGACTATAAAAGAAATATCTCTCCTAATCCATCGTCAATCTATCTTTCACCCATTTAGAGCTCTGCTAGCTACCCTAAAGCTCTTCGCCTATTATGTGTCTAAATCACCATCTAAGCTTCATACTAGAATCCCACGGGTGAATAGAGCAATCTTTGTATCAATGCATTTGAAATTCAAGCAGCTTCTATTCTTTGCATATTTGTTGTGTGTTCTCTACTTCTTGCTTAGATCCTGTCCCTGTTGTGTCGTGTAATTTCTATATGGTATTAGAGCCCAAGGGGCTCTCAGAAGTGAAGAGTACATTGTCACACAATATAATATGCACGGGGGTTTGTGGATGTCGCTCGCTGCAGGGACGCTAAGCAAGATGGGAATTTCAAGCACAAATCCAAGAAAAATTACAAATCCAAAATTTTATCAGGAAAGTTACAAGGAATACATACCAAACTAGGTGTTCATACATCAAACATGAAGAGAAATATGGTCAGTTGTTTGGATGTCAATATCGATATGATAAAGAATACTTATACATGGCATGATAGCTCCATATCTTTCACAATTTTAAGTAGCTTCTAGCATCTTTGTTCCCGTGTAAAAGGAACAACATGGCATTGTGATAGCAAAAGGAAGTAAAAGATCTTAGCCATTCATAAGGAATAATAAAAGTTCACACAAAAGAGTTAAAATATGAGCTCATATGACTAGAATACTATCGTTTTCAGGATAGTATGATTACAACATCTCATTCCAAATGATAAACTTAAGTATCAACACCTTGATCTCAAATAGTACATGCTAAAATCAGAGCCGTCCAACGAACTATTTGCATGACCAGGAAAGTAGAATATGGTGAGTCTCATTAAGGGCACTTGCGGATGACAGGAGAATACTCGAGAACTCCACCCCTATGTGAGCTTGGATGGCTTGAGGGAGAGCCCTGGCTTTGCGACATGCTTTAAGGATGGAGAGTGAAGCATCTCTCTTTTTGTTTTGTGTGTGTTCCTATGTCGATAGTTGCATCCAAACGATGCACTGAGAATCTTCGTGGTTGAGAAATGGTATATTGCAGAGCGTCATCTGCTCTTCGACACCCGATAGGAATCTTAGCTCTCGTTCTCCTTTTTCTTCAGGTAATGCCTTCTCAGTTGGTTGGAGTTTCTCAACGGCAACAAGTACGTAGGAAGGTTGTCGCTCTTCTTCTTTTGCGCCACCTTTGCATCTCCCTCAGCTTTTGCAACAGCGCCATTGGAAGAATCTCGTGCATGCAGTGCTGTGGCAAATCTTTTATAATGGCCTGGTACTCGGTATTTATCTTGCAAGATTTTTGAATTCTCAAACTCTCAGAATTTAGGGCCAAGGGCACTCGGCATGACAACTTTTTCTGACACGCGTCATCACCTTCTTATTCATCCTATGCTTTGTCTTCGTCTTCAGCTTCATTGCAGCCTTCTGGTCGCAGCAACGTTTGCATTTTCACTCCTCCTCGTCATGTTCGTTGACGATCCTCTTCGTTACCTTTTGCCTTGACTCATTCATGTTGGCAATATGTTTGCTCCGCTGCCTCTTATACTTTTCTGCCACCTCAAAATAACTGCAGAGAAAGCAATCAATGAAAGCGTCATTGTTAATACTAGCACCCTTAATATTTTCTTTGGTTGGCATCAGCGCTTACGTTGCTGAGCTGCCGTCACAATCTCACCAAAAAGAGAAACTATATTAGCATCATGTAAATCAAACGACTACTCTAACACACACAGCACTTCATAGCAAATGTTTCAATCACAAATTCACAAAATCCTGGAACCTTTTCCTCCTCTTTACGGGTTCCAAACCAATCTTTGGTAAGAGAGACAAAAATCTAAACACAAACCTTTCTAACAAGAACATCTTTGTGCCCACATGATGCAACCAAAACAGACTAGATAATGTCATTTAAAATGGGGCTCCCTTTGGGTAGTAAGGACTGATGAGAAGTCATTCACAACAATAGCTTGCAGAAATGTAAAGTAGACTCGTTGAAGTTCTTGTAATGCCTGCACTTCCTCAGTATGGGCCCGAGGACCCTCTGGAAAGATTTCTTTAAGTAATATACAGTGAATTTTTCCAACAATGAAAGGAAAAAGCTCAGGTACAAGGTCCATGATGTTGACTTTGAGCTTGCTCATGAGTTGATTAATAAGAACCAGGACATCCACCATCTCCCTTGGCTCACTCTCAATCAAGAGCTGCTAAAAAGCGGCCGACAAAAATGAAAACACCACACTACCAAGTGTTTCAACCATTCGATGAAGAAAAGATAATATATCATTGCTTCTTAAGGCCTTGTTCTTTGGGAACACCTTCAATACTCAAAGAAGAACATCCCATGCCAGCTTGAATAAAATACCAATTCTTGGACGAGTAGTAGTGGCAAGTTGTTCACCAAATCCCTTGCTCAAAGTCTTGATTGCTACAATAACTTGCTGTAGAGCTACTACATTACCAAGAGGTTCAACAGAGGGATCCTTCCCCCTATCCACTTGGCTACAGAGTGGCACCAGAAGAGCTGACAATAACTCTGTTTGCTTACCCTCTGGCAGATCCTCCATTCCAAGGAGTAAACCAATTGCCTCAAATCAAATACATGACTTTCATCTTCAAAGCTTGTTGTTTGTGTTCTTCTAGAAAGTATTTCCCCAGTGGTGAAGGCAATCAAAATATCTTGCAAGCTCTTTGAGCACCAAGGTTGTGATGTGGCCTCGGGGAAGTTACTATATGTATATCCTCTACATCAAGTGCGTTTAAGGCCTATTTATAAATATCTTTATCTGTAAAAATTTTCTTGAATAGAAAATAACCCTTTTCTATTCAATTTGTAAATTATCCCTTTATATTATATCTTTTTGTATATAAAACATGTATAAAAATGGTATTTTAAAAATACATTATTTTGAACCCACATGATGCACACATATATTCATGAGTAACTTACCTGAGGTTGTCGCACAAGGAAAGTCCAAAACCAAGTTGGTCTTTTCCTTGGATCCTTGAGCCTTCAAAACAATTGCATGCTTTTCCATGCAATGTGCCCTTTCAAGAATATGTTTTGGAAAATAACTTCGTGCCCAATCACTCATGTAGTTTGCAAATTAGAATCCATTCTATGCAATCAATTGAGCGATGCTTACAAAAAAATTGTGAATGCATTGAAGAAATTGTGCCTAGCCTAACTATAAGTGCTCGTGCGTCATGCAAACACAAAAGATACACATGATGGAAAATTAAATTCCTAATGACGGTGACTAATGTGATCAATTTCTGGGTGAAAAAATCTACCCTCAGATTTGCAGTGGTGGACACGCAACGTCACGACAATGTGAGAGGCAAGGGCTTCAATAGGGAAGATAAGAAATGTACTTTGTTTCATCAAGTAGTGGTATTGGTGCATTAGACATTGAGGATTTGTCTACCAACCTTTAGCAAAGGAAAGTTAGATGGTACAAACTACACTTTGTGAAAGTTTAAAATCACAACTATATTTGATTCTTATGAGCGTCTTGAGATATTGCTAGGGACTAACCCAAAACCAAATCCATCCTCGACCCATCAAAACACCATATTGGAGAATATGGGAATTTCCCATAAGTTTGGGACATGTGGTCAAATCTTAGGATTTGTCATAACTTGAACATTATAACTCCAAATCAAACGCTCTATAGCTCAATAGATTCCATTTTTCAAGCACTTTTCAATGATAGGTCACATCATATGGTTTTAAGAATCTTATGGGCATGTTATCCAGGTGCCACCTTTTTAGTATTCAAAAAATGGAAATTGAAAGATTCCCAAACACACTAATGTTGTGTTTCAAAATCGAATGTTATGATTCCTCCAAATGCAAATATTCTACAAGATTGGACACAAGGAAACACAGATGCATTATGTCCCTTAGTTATAAGCTATTCTGACAATGTTTTGACCTTGATTCAGCATACAACCAATCAAAGGCTTGGAACATACTAAGGAATCAATACAAAACATGAAATTAAAAAAGGATTTAGAACTTGGAGAATCAACTAGCAATAGAGAAGTTTGTCGAATGAGAGACAAGTGAAGCATTTATTACTTAGGTCAAGAATCTGTGCAACCAGATGGTTGACGTTGGAGTGCAAAAGACTAGTGAGAGGCTAGCTTAGAGGTATCTTCAGATTTATCCACCAAAGTTTGATGGATTAGTAAGTTCCTTGGAAATTTAGGTGAGACTCCAAGTTTTGACATTTAAAGAATTTTGTGCACTGCTAATGGAGGAGTTTCAGCATAAAGCTTGAGAAGGTAGCAGTAGTGAAGATGCTACATTCTCCGCCAATGTGAAAGGCAAAGGTAGTTCCTCTATGAATGGTCATAAGAAGAGGAAGGGTGGTAATAAAAAGTCTTAAGGATAGTATTTCTACTGCAAAAAGAAAGGACATGCAATTGCAAATTGTTGTATTAAGAAGGCAGATGAAAAGAAAGCCACCATAAAGACTAAAGGAAAGGAGACAATCAATATGGTTGAAGCAAAGTTGGAGTTATTCATGGTGACCATTGAGGAAGTCTGTTCCTCAACGTAAGAAATATCTATCACCACTGACTCATGGATATTAGATAGTGACGCTTCTTATCACATGACCAATAAGTAAGGTCTATATAGTTCTATAAAGTCTGTTGGGAATGATATAAAATTCCCTATTGAGGGTATAGGTATTATTTTCTTTGTTACTGAAAATGGTGAACTTAAAAACCTTTCAAATGTATTGTATATTCCAGAGATTAAGAGAAACCTGCTATATCAGTTGCTTCTATAACTAATCTTGGCCATCATGTAAGATTCACTAAGACAAATGTAGAAAACATCAACAATATTGGCAAAGTTGTTAGCAAAGGGGAAAGAAGGAACAACCTCTATGAGGTAAGTGCTCTTATAGCCATCACTGGTATGGGCACAAGTAAACTTTGGCATGAAATATTTAGTCACATTGATTTTGCTACGTTAAAGGAGATGTATAAGTAAGATATAGTTTCTCACCCACTTGCAATAAAACTAAAATGAAGGAACCATGTGAAGCTTGTATGATGGATAATCAATAGACAAAGGCATTTCCACAAGAAAGCAAGAATAGAGCAAATGCTCCTCTAGAGTTGGTGCATGTTGAGTTGTGGAGTAAAATGCCTACACAAGCCTTAGGAGGATCTTCTCATTTTATGTTGATCATTGATAACTAGAGTAGAAAGATGTGGGTATACTTCATTTTTAATAAGGCTCAAGTTTTTGGTAAGTTTAAAGAATGGCTAAAACTTATTGAGAATGAAACAAGATAAAGTGTGAAGAAGTTTTGAACAAATGGTGGTGGTAAGTTCAACTCATTGGAGTTTGAAGACTTTTGCAAAAGCAAAGAATTAAGTTTCAATTGATGACATCTCATACACGTCAGCAAAATGGCATTGTTAAATACCAAAATCAAACTATTGTGGAAATGGCAAGGTGCATGCTTAAGGGCAAGGGATTGCATCACTACTTTTGGGTAGAAGCTTTTAATACTACAATCTACATTTTGAGTCGGAGTTATACAAAGGCTCTTTAGGGAAAAATTCATCATGAGGCCTATTCTAGTAAGAAACCATTTGCCTCACTTTTAAAATTTTGGATGTGAATGTTATGCACACGTTCCAAAATATAAGAGAAACAAGTTAAATCCAAAAAGCATAAAATGTATCTTCTTAGGTTATAGTGATGAGTAAAAGACTTACAAATTGTATGATCAAGAGACAAAGAAGATTATAACAAGTTATGATATGGTGTTCAAGGAGCAGCCACATATAATGGAGGAGGAGAAAATTAATTTCTTCCACTTTATCATCCTATGAAGTAGTCCACTATGAACCTATCCCAAGAGTTGTCTCTACCCTCAAGGAAGAGGAAGCATCATCTTTGAATGATGAAGAAAAAGTTCACCAACTTGCAACCATACCACCAGAAAGGCCATAGCTGCGATGGGTGAAGCAACTCTATAATCACAATAATCCTATGCCTATCAAAGTTGAGAACAAAGCCAATGGACCAAGGAGGCCTCTAAAAATAGAGGAACAAAGAAAGACTTCTCCTCACATAGTCAATATGGCCTTGATGGGTGGCTAAGATTATGAGACAAGTAAAGGAGCCAATAGACTTGGAAGAAGCACTTATCCATTTAGCATGGAGAGCAGCTATGCAAGCTACTAGGTATGACAACATAATGAAGAATGATACTTGGGAGCTAGTGGATTAGCTAGAAAAGAGAAAGATTATTGGCACCAAGTGGGTCTAGAAGGTAAAGTACAAGGCTGATGGTAGCTTAGAAATGTACAAAGTGAGACTAGTTGCACATGGATTTTCATAGGTTAAAGGACTTGATTTTCATGAATCATTTGCTCCAACTACTGGAATGACCACTATTCACACAATACTTGCAGTGGCTGCTCATAAAAGTCGCAAGTTTACCAAATGGATGTTAAATTGGCATTCTTGAATGGAGACTCCAAGGAGAAGGTGTACATGGCTTAGCCACTAGGATTTGAGGCCTCCCATTCTAAGAACAAATTTGTAAGTTGAAGAAGGTATTGTATGGGCTAAAACAAGCCCCTAAACCACAGTACCAGTGGATAGATAAATTATTTTTAGGCTTGAATTTCAAAAGATATACCTTAGATATGATAACTTGTATGTTTACAAGAATAGTGAAAATTTTATAGTGATATTCCTACATGTGGATGGCCTTGTTATTACAAGTGACTATGAAGATATGATCCATCCTACTCCAAAAGTTTTAGGCTTTACAATGATAGACTTGGGCTTGTTGCACTATTGTTTGGGAATTGAAGTCTAATAAGAGCTTGGGAAAAATCTTCATCTCTCAAAATAAGTATGCATGGGAGATCTTAAAAGCCTTTATCATGACCAAGTGTAAGTAGATATCTATACCTATATATGTCAATGTGAAGTTATCCATTGAGCATACATCTATACTAGGAGACATTGGGAGGTACAAGAGATTGGTTGGCAACCCCATTTACCCGTGTAACACCTGGTCATATATTAGTTTTGTTGTTGGTGTTTTTAGTAGGTTCAATCGAACAAACTCCAAGAAAGTCATTGGAAAGCTAAGATGTGAGTGCTCAAATACTTGAAGGGAACTCTTGATTATGGTATCACATATAGTTTTGAAAGTTCTCTTAGTAGAAACTATGACTCAAATTGGGCAAGTAACTAGGGCAAGTAACAATGATTCTAGGAAATTAGTATCTAGATATTCTTTCTCTTTAGATTCAAGAATATTCTCTTGCATAAGTAAGAAGCAACCGATTGTGGTATCGTCTTCTATTAAATCAGAGTACAAGGTAGCTTATTTTCTTACATGTAAAGTAGGATGGTTAAGGAGGACCCTCGGGCATATGGGAGTATAAGATGAAGATCCAACAATGCCAAGATGGGACAATCAGAGTTGTATTGCCATTTCCAAAAATCCAAATTTTCATGCATTGTACACCAAACACATTGAGATCCGGTATTACTATATGTCTGACTTGATCAAGGATGGGATAGTAAGCTAGTCTACTATCCAACGAAGGAGAATGGAGCTGATATCTTCACCAAAGATCTTACAAAGGATCTCCTTTGAAATCATCTTCAGACACTCGACATTGTACTGAGGATGTAGTTCACTTGTAGGTGAACATTGGGGGGATATTAGATATGCTCAATGCCCCACCCTCATAAGGTGCCACCAATGATCCATGGTGCTCTCAGTTGTAAGGCCCCCATCATGAGGAGAAACCATGTGTCAACATGGTTGGTTGGGTCCTGACTTGTATGTCACATGAGGTTTGAAAAGTGATTGAATCGCAAAAAGTGACCTTTGTGGATCTAGCCTTTAGGTTAGATAGAGTAGTTATGGCGGGTATGAGAGTTATCAAGGACCCCTATTTTGGGATCCTTGTCGTTGACGCTCCTTGCTTGATTCTATCCTACGCTTGGCGCGTTTGTCTATATCTTGGGTCCTCTCCTATTGGTGGGTTTTTTGAGCGATTTATCTGAGTGAGTTCATTTAAATACTGAATACAATTCTCAACTTATGGTCACTCGTGAGTGTGTTTTTCCTCGTGCACTTGTGCTCAATCAGGCTTTCAGCTTTCCTAAGTGTACTTCAAGTGCGGAAATTCAACATGAGTGCTGCAAGTAATTTTTCAGCATCTTACTCACTCTCGCTCGTTTCGGGCCTGATAGGCTTTGTTACTCAAGTCATGGCCGTTCTAATGGGTTCTAGGGTCTGCGCTGCTTCTCGTTTTTCACTAGGGGGTAGGTTGCTGGGGAATGCTCCAGCGTGTCCCTTGGTTTTGACTCCTACGTCGGAGACTGCCTACAAGGTGTTAGCCACGTCGTCTTGGAGTGGGTTGCGCTTCCAGTTGCTCGTGGGGGTCAAGTTCTGATGTCTTCCCCCTTTTTTTTTTTCGACTCTAGGAATCGGACATCCGATTTACCAGTGGTCCGATTCTGGGAATCGGACCAGGTGGTTAGGGTTGAGTGGAAGTCTCAGAGTTTGAGTGTCCGATTCTCAAAAATCGGACGGGCAAGTGTTCAATGAATCGGACAAGGGTGGTCCGATTCTGGGCTGGTCCGATTTTGGGTGATCCGATTATGGGCGGGTCTGATTCTGGGAATCGGACTGAGCAAGTGGTCTAATTGCTGACGTGTCCTAATTCGTCCGATTGGACAGGGTGGGTCCGAGTCCGAGCGTCCGAGTCTCCGAGCGTCCGAATCGGACGGATTGGTCCGATCAGACGGGCTGTCCAAATCGGATGGGCTGTTCGAGTGACCGAATCGGACGGATTGGTTCGATTGGACAGGCTGTCCGAGTGTCGGAATCGGATGGGTTGTCCGAGTGTCCAAATCGGATGGATTGGTCCGATCGGACGGGCTATCCGAGTGTCTGAATCGAACGGGTTGTCCGAGTGTCCGATTCTGGGAATAGGACTCTGGGTCAAACGTCCGATTCCGCCGGTCCGACGAACTTGCGAGCATGGATTCGCCCAAAGATCTCCAAATATCTATTACTATTGACCACGAAATTCACCAGCAATGGAGTTGGAGTGGTGAGGGAGAGATCGGTGTACCTGGGAATCGCCGAATGCAATGTCACTCCGTGCCCTGGTCCATCGAAAGATCGCCAAGCTCGATCTCTCTCTCTCTCTCACAACTGGTTGCAAATGAGGATTCTCTTGCCCTTCCAGAACTTATACCCTGTTGGTCCTTTTCTAAACACTACAGATCACCCTCCTAGTATTTCCTACACATTTACATGCGCATTTCCTCCATTTTCGCCCTGTTTTCCCCCATTTTCTCCCTGTTTCAGAGCAGCAACCCTCTGCCTCTGGGGTGTGATTTCCTACTGTTAACCTACCCTAAACACAACATAAATCGAAAGCAAAACATTGAACTAATTTCTCCATGTTTTCCAATCATCAAACAACCAGAATATCCCAAAATACTTACATGTTCTAGAGATCGAAAACACCCAACTTCCTACCTATCTCAAGCTCCGTTTCGGGGATGAATACCCTACTTCGATGCTCGATATGAGGTGCGCAAGTGCTCAAGCTTGAATCCGTTGGTCTCGGCAATGGAACCAAAATGTGGGAACTTTCGCTCAACCGCCAAGACCCACGGACCGCTTATTGTTTCAAGTGTTTCAAGCAAGCTCTAATGGCTATCTCTCACCTAACCGACACGCTGTCAATCCTACGAGTGCTATGAGTTTACCTTGATGCCCGATCGAGTACCCTCCTCTCTCTTGCACTCCGGTAGCTCCATGACTCTTGATGCTAGCTCAAGCATCCTCAAGCCTCCTCCATCTCCAAGCTCCATCCTCCATAGCAGCGCGCGCAAGAGAAGAAAAGATAAGAGAAGGGAAGAAGAGGAGAGGAGATGGTGAAGAGGTTCACCCTCTTGATCCCTCACTCTCACACACACTCACTCCCTCACACTCTCACACTCCCTCTCTCAAGAGCACACACAAGCAAGGAGGAGAGAAGAAGAGAGGAAGAAGAAGACTCTTTTTGCCATACACCAAAGAATGAGCTTCTCATTCACTTTTCAACTTTATATACATGCCCTAATTTCCATGGGCGGTCATCCCCCTTTTTTACATGGCCGGCCATTAGCCTAGGCCCCTTTTCTCATTGTCCTTCTATCTTCCTAGCTTCTTTTCCATCGCCTGTCTATATTTACAAATTGCACGGGTGAGAGTTCGGCGCTCTTTTACAAGATTTCAGGGTGCGCCTTTTTATTTTAAAATGCGCATTTTCTCCTTTTGCATTTGCCTTGGACTTTTAAGGTTGCCCTTGCGCTTTTGGTCTTCTTTCCTCTTCTTTCTTCAGTCGGGCTACCTTTTTTTGTTTTTCGCCTTTGCCCTGCGTCTCTCCCACTTTCTTTTGCTTTCTTCGTGTTGGGGTTAACATGGACCATACAAGATCCTTAAGTGCCTAGGACCTAATGCCTATAGACTGCAACTCCCAGAGAACCTAAAGGTTCATAATGTATTCCATATGATCAGGCTATTGAAGAAGTATGTATCGAATCGTAACCATGTACTTGATGACCAACAAGTTGTAATACCTAGTCAAGGAGTCCTTGAACTAAGGCCTAACAGGATCTTAAATGTTAGGGAGTAACAACTGAGATCCAGAACCTTGAGAGAATGCCTCGTCCAGTGGAAAGATTATCCCGAGGAGGATGCCACTTGGATAGATGAAAGCACTCTTAACCATCACTATCCCCAATTTATCTCTAGATGAGGACATCTTGATTCCTCCAAGGGGGAGAGAATGTAACATTCCCAAATCTAAAACACACATTGTTTATATGAATCTCTTCTTAGGAGGCCAAAAGGTTAAGATAATGGCAATTTTTTTAAATTCCCCTTCTCCACCCAGTCGATTGTCGTGCTGGAGGGGAGGGGAATAGCATGTATGAATAAGCTCCTTGATGGAGCTTGCAAGGGGGAGAACCCCATACATAATGATGTGTGGGGGAGGGAGGATCCCCTGCCCTCACCTATTTAGTCTGTGCCATGGGGAAGAAGCTACGGGTTTAGGCTGTAAATTGAGAGGATATACACTGCCGTCAAGAGGGAGGAGCCAAGACGCTGCGCTGCCGTGAGCTGGGAGAGGGTGGTCGTGAAGGTGACAAAGAAGGAGACGACTCTGCTCACACTAACGCCGAGAGTGAAGGGAGGAGCCATAAAATGCCGCCTGAGGGCCAAGTGCCGCTGCCTCTATCAGCCGCCATCATACGCCACTGCCTACACGTATTGGCCACCATCCTTAGTCTTGCCACGTGCTAGTCTCAAGAAGAGTGGGAATATACACGCAAAAATAGACGCGCTTATACACGCAAAAATAGACGCACACGTCAAAATTCAAATCATACTTAAATCATTTCTTTTCAAACTATGCCTTTCCTTTCTTACGTTTTTTGCGGTTCTAAAGCTTGAGTTTAGCCGACATGCAGTCTCTTCATGCCTCACCTAGTCTCTTCATGCTTCACCTCCTCATGACTCACCTCTTCTTTCATTTCAAACACATAAGAAGGGAAAAAGGAAACCCAAGGAGAGGAAGAAAGAGAGAACAAGAGAGAGGAGAACAAGAAGAAGTAGCAAGCAAGTAAGCAAGCATCAAGGGAGGGTAACATACCAAGGAGAGGAAGAAGGAGAAGGAAGAAGCGCCACCACCCGCCACACCAAATACCCAAGGTGAGTCTCTCTCTCTCTCTCTCTCTCTCTCTCTCTCTCTCTCTCTCTCTCTCTCTCTCTCTCTCTCTGCTCTGTCTGTGTATTTAGGATTTGTGATTCCATTATGTATTGCATTTTGTAAATCAATAATGGCAGTCGTTTGCTAAAATCAGCCAACCGAGCACGTCTGATAGCGCGTCTACATCTCAGTGTAGACGCAGATATTTTGTAGACGCGAAAATAGATGTGTTAATAAACGCGCCCGATATTTTTTTTCACAATTCAAATATTGCGTCTACAAGCGCGTCTATGGAGCCTTTTTGTTGTAGTGAGAGAGCTCAAGAGTGAGGCATGGCAGCATGCCATGCTGTTCATGCCACGGAGGACATGGCACACCCTCCCTCCTCAGAAATCCCACTCCGCAATGACACGGCACACACACCCCACTGCACACAACCCCCTCTTGCGACATGGAACCACCCACCCCCCGGCGGACCTCCTCGAAACCACCCCCCCCCCCCTCGACATGGCACCACCCAATCCCCCCGCGACATGGCACACGCTCCCTCCTCAGAAATCCCCGCTCCAACAACCCGCCCACACAACATGGCACACCCTCCCTCCTCGGAAAACCCCGCTCCACCGAACCCCCCCACAACATGGCACACCCTCCGCTCCCAAAAAACCTTGCATCGTGAGGAGGGGGTATCACATGAAAGCGAGGCAAAGGGAGGGACCATGCACGACGTAGGCAAAGACAATCGCAACGAGGAGAGGAGGCGCCGCATCATGGTAAGGCGAGGGGGTTTCCTACCACGATGTTAGCGTTGGAGAGTCAAGATCTGATCCGAGGGGATTTCCATGCCATGGTCGAAACAAGCATGCAAAAGGGTGCAGCACCAGGACTTCCCGGGAGGTCACCCATCCCAGTACTGTTCTGGCCCAAGCGCGCTTAACTGCGGAGTTCTGATGGGATCCAGTGTATTAGCGTTGGTATGACCGCACCACGAACACAAAGGAATTCCAAAGAGCTCTTGTTATATACTCACAAAGTGGCACGATATAAAGTCCATTCAGCACTCTATTTCCATGGAGTCCTATCAGAGGCCTTTAAAAAGCCTCGTCAAGCCCTTTTTCCCTCTTGGATTTCCTACAATCTACCAATTAGCCCAAGCACTAAACCCCTTCCCGTGTAGACAATTTGCACCCCGAAGCTTCTACGAAAGGAAGGAGAAATTAATAAGTTCCATTTCTAAGGTTCGTTTTCTAAAGAATGGTGGAACCACAAAGGGAGTTTCATGTGCAAAGGAGACGGCCAACATCATAAATCTGCATCCAAGACGATAAGGCCGCATTCATGATGGCTTCTAAAAAAGCACAATGCGCAACCGCAAGAAGATCATCTCCTAACATCCATGTGGACATTTCACCACAAGTCCAGGTTTTTTCTTCCTAATTTTTGATTTACGTCATTATAATCCAATCGTGCATGGATCATTTTTGGAGATAGGATGCATCTTTCGATTTAAATACTTTGGCTAATTTAAAGGAAAGAGCTCACGATGGAAGAATTCAGTCATTAGTATTTTCAATAAAATGAACAAAATAAGGTAAGCATAAGATTTCTATGCATTTCTAGCAAGTGGTTTTTATGCATTGCAAATAAATGAAATTAGATGAATTAATGCCCATCTTTACAAAATAGAATTATGATAGTACACTCTAGCATGGTAGGAATGATCCGCATATCGCATTATTGAGTATCTTTTTTTAAAATGATTCTTACAGAAAGTTGCTAGCAACCGTAGAAAATTGCTAGAGCTGCATGAAGAAGATTTAACTCTAGGCAAGTGGCCTAAAAAACTTAGATCAACGAAAGGGTGTGTAAGTTCAGCATACGACAAATTCATTCGGAAAAGAAAGTAGAAAAAGGCCGCATGTTTAAACATAAAATCCTAAAGCTTAGTAGCACGAATCTTGTTTGCATATTATAGGATGATCAATTGGAATTATGCCTATGCTTTGATCTTAATCCAAAAGGTTAGGGTTTGTAAATCAACTTATACGCAGACAATGAATCATGTTCAAGACCAGACAAGTTAAACTAGTTTAAACCTAAACACCTAAAACCACGAAGTACTCGTTTAGGAAGGGTTAATTCAATGCAACGTATCCCAAAGAGCTAACTAGGATTTAACACGTTTAGGACATTACCTAGTCGCTTGTATTACCAAAGTTGAAACTCCTATACCCTAACAGGCTTGCCTACATTTACGCAATGTAGGGACATTGGAACATACTTGCGAGAAGTGATCTAGGGTTTTTCCTAAGAATCTCTCGCTAAAAAGATGAATCTCGGAACCCTAGGACCGAAAATGTTGGTCTAATGCAATCAGGAACGGATTGTTATATCTAATCATGATACCGTAATTAGAAGACACCGTTGATGGGTAGAATAGTCCCATAGTTTGATGTGACACTTGTGCAACAAGTTGAAGAGTTGCATGATCTTGTGATTGGATCACAAGGGAATGGCCAATTCCTTGGAATGAAATTGGAAGATTCTTATGCAAGTTTATCTTTCAAGAGGATGAATAATTGTCCTGATATAGTACCTTTCTTGGGTAAAGTGACCAAGATACGAGGATTAGATATTTGCTTGGAAGCAAAAGACCAATCAATAAATTGGAATAATATATGAACTTAAGGTATTGACTAAATCGGGTTAATAGGGTATGGCCCTAACCCAAAGATATAAGGGTTAACAGACAAACCCTTGGGGATCTTGCCAAGTCGCAATTGATCCTGGATCGAGTAATGGATGCATTCGGAAAGAAGGATTCGCTCCTTAGCAGTTGGCCAAAAATAACGACCAATGGAAATAATTGTGCTTGTAACAATTTTAAGAGCACTGTTTTGCTTTGTTTACTCAAAGAATTAAAGGATAAATGGATATCTAATGCTTCAGGTTAAAGGCTTGAAGGGAGAGGTAGCTTCAATTACCCCCGACTTCCTACCTCACCCTAACCAAGAGGGTTGTAAACCGCACTGAGAAGGTGGACCGAACCCACCGTGAGAGGTCTCTCCATTGAGTGTTACTTGGAGCAGGAGGATGCTTGGGTGCCTAAGGGGGCTCTGGTTGTAAATCCCTCGCCTTCCGGGCCTTGCACAAGAGGCCAACATGACTCGGGATTGGATCTCGAGGCCCGCAAACTAGTCTACGAGTGGAATCTTGGATTAGTAATCCCTCTGGATTGTTGGATAGCCTTCGGGCCTCAAGATCCAATCCCTTTAGGGTACTTGAGAATACGAGCATCCGATGAATGTCATTGAGCCCACTTGCAAGTCAAGTTAGACCGTATTCTCGTAAATGCACCATCTGATCCTCATTAACCAGCCCATGAAACACTGGGAGATCCCTATAAGGAGGAGGGCATTTAGTCCTTTCCTTCGGGATTAGCACTAGGCCATTAAAGTCCTCGTAATCATAACCTAACTCTAGTTTCTTAGGATCTCCAACCTCTTCCATTTTCACATTTACTGGTGCAGGGAGGTTAACATTATCCTTAATGTTCCTTTCTGCCAACTCATAAAGTGTTCTACGGAGAGCTATAGCTCTTAGCATGTCATTCCGATCCTTTCTTAGAGGATCTTCCATATCTTGCCCCTTCCTAGGCAGTTCCATGATTGCTTTATCTAGGAGCTTCTGCCCCTCATCAAAAGCAAACTTATCCTTAGCACTTAGGACCTGGGGACCGTGTCTCTTAAACAAAGGTTTTCCCTTTACATTTAGGGCTTCTAACATCCTTGTGATACTTAAAATTTTGGCATGATGCCCCACCACATGGGATGTTTTAGTCATAACTACACTCCACTGTGTGTCAAAATTTTCCCATGGCACTATGGCTTTAGCATAATCACTTGTTGATGCCATGACCACCATAGATTCCAACATACTTGTTCCATGCCCTGTAGGTTGATGGATGGTTATACATGATTTCTCTTGGGTAGAGACCACACCAAGGAAAACCTCAGCCCATGCCATTGCATTAGAGGATAGGGTAACCACTAACTGGTTACTCTTCTCATCACCTAAATTATCTTATGTAGAGGACTCATGCTCTACATAACTAAGTCCATCAGTAAGTTTTGTATAGGGAAAGCCAAGGTTTTCCATCCTTGAGAAAATCCCATTTTATGGTTAGCTTATCATACTCCTAATGGAAATTATAAACTTAGGTCCCTTTACAACCTAGATTCGAAGACTGCCACTTATAGGCAGCTCCTAGCAGACGCACCACCACTAATGGGACCCAAAATGGGCCGACACTAGCTATGGCACTAGCCAGACCTCATGCATACGACAGACAACCTCACCACACAGCCTCGTGGACTAGGAGCATCTAGAACTCACTTTGCACTAAATGCTTATGATGATTTTGCGTTTGTATCCAATATGTAGTCCAACGTTCACCTTCCCATCTCCTCAGAGGGAGATCCCATAATATATAGGCATAATGCCTCATAATACACACATAGGGAAGCACCTCTCAGTTGATTGTCGCGGCTCCACTGCAACTCTCCTACACCTTGAGGATTGTCTCCAAGATGCATCGCTAACACATATAACATTCGTACAAACTCCACTCTTTCATAATTCAGCGTTCCAGGAGATTTTGATTTATCTCACAAAACTTTCCCCACCAACGGAAGCACCCATCTAACCTACAACTTAGGTTTCCTATCCTCTCAACGTTGGTCAAAGTTTATCAATCAATTGCAATGCATTGCAGGAGATACCATGTGACATGCTTGATGCAAGGTGTATGACAATTGTACACAACCATTTTATGATTTTAAAAAAATAGTAATGTGAGGTGCGAAAAACAACCCTTTCATGAATTTTAACTAAGCGTTACATGCTACATTGCTTTAGGGACTAGCAACGAAACTTCTGTTAGCTATATATAGTCTATCTATATATAGCGCCCCAAGTCCTCTATATATATTCCTATCATGTGTGCTCAGTTGACACACTTTTGGGGTTCCACTTCTGGTGTCTCATATCTCTCTTCTCTCCTCTCTTCCTTTCGTCTCTCGTCTTCCTCGCAGTTTCCAACATGGTATCAGAGCGAGGTTCTATAACATCACAAAGATAAGTTTTCTTTATTGTTTTATTCCTTTGCTCATTAGCAGACCTCTGTTCATGACATTTTGTCAATTTCATTGATGGGTCGTGCCACATTCGATCATGGTAATTGTTTTCAAGCTGAGGTAATAGTTTTTCATCTTTTGTTATAAGTTATGGAGCTTGAGTTATGATTTTTTGAAGTCTGTCATGGTATTAGGCTTGAGTTATGCTTCATGCAGCTTGTGTTGCATATCGCTTGTCAAGCTATTAAAAGGATTTCTCTACCCACACCATACGATTGTTCAGATGTTTTATGCCTCATGGTTTGAATCGTGGAAGTGCGAGAGATTGTTAAGATGTTTTATGCCTCATGGTTTGCTTTGTGGAATAGAGAGATGTTTTATGCCTCATGGTTTGATTCATGGAAGCGAGAGAGAGGACATTCATGGAAGAGAGAGAGAGGACGACAGAATCTAACAGTAATGATACCACTTTCTTGCTTTTACAGCTTTCCAGCATTAGTGTTTACGCTGGTGGATACATGTTGTTGGCATCGTCTTCCAATCCAGCAAAACTCCACAATTAATCCCTTTGCCATATGTTGGAGCAGCAATTCGTCTTTGGCTTTTGGAGGCACTTTGCGGTTGTAGTGCGCCAGCCTTTGAAGATAATAATAGCTCTTGGTTACTCCACAATCACTAGAGCAGGCATGGACATACTTCAAAATATACGAGTAGACTATATATATATATATATATATATATATATATATATATATATATATATATATATATATATATATGAGAAATCAAAATAAAGAAAAGCAAGGGCTATAGGGGATATTAATTATTAATTAATTAATTAAAGGCCGTCTGCAATGAAAGCTTGGAGGTCAACGAGGAGGCGAGAGGAGAGCTTGAGGGAGTTAAAGATGTGAATGGCGTGGATGGCCTTCTTGTAGTAGAGGAGGCAAACGGGCTGGCTGGCCTGCCTGAGGCCGCGGGTGTAGCGCATCTGCTAGTCCTTCAGGACGTCAAACTCGGCAATCACCACCAGTGACGGCAGGAGGCCCCGCACGACTGCCAGGATCGGGGTCCGCGGCCCCACGACGTTGCACGGTGGGTGGTCCCCCGCGGCCCCACCACGTTGCATGCCGAGTGGTCGCGATCCTATATCCAGGAATAGCATGCATGCTTTTTTCATGAATCGCTAATTTGAGAGAAAAGACGGGCAACCAGTACTCTAAGAGAAAAGAACGGGCAAGCCATTGAGTAATAATGGGACAAAAGCGCTATATTTGGACGATGGGAGGAATCTCCTTGTCAAGCGATAATATTATTATATCTAGGTTATTGTTAATTAGCTTCAGTATCAATAGCATCGACATTACGAAAAGAACCAACCATAGCAATGTCATGTCTTATGTTATTGATTCTTTGTCATGTCATTGTTTCATAAGTTTCATAGCTTATATTTCATATTTTTCATGTGGCTTCTTTTTCCGTAATAAATTTTTCATGTGGCTTCTTTTCACATAAATGAATAATTTTGCTACTATGATGATCTTGCAAATTAATCCATCCATGTGTTTTTGGATGTTGATATTTCCATTTATTCAATCAAGGTTTTATTCAATGCTTTGGGATGTTGATATTGCAATGCTTCATGCTGGTTATCCTCGTCCATTATTCAATCAATGTAAAATTCAATGCTTTTGGATGTTGATATTTCCATTTATTCAATCAATGTTATTCAATTACTATTTCATTCAATGCTTTGGTATGTTGGTATTACAATGCTTCATGATGCTTGCCCTCGTTCATTATTCCATTGATGCTTCATTCCCTACTTTTGGATGTTGGTATTGCCATGCTTCATGATGATCGTCCTCGTTCGTTATTCCATTGATGAGCGTCTATATTCTAGCTGATGATACCTTGTTTCGTTTATATTCTTTCCAGCTCACTACAACAAAAAGGCTCCATAGACGTGCTTGTAGACACAATATTTGAACTGTGATAAAAAATTTCGAGCGCGTTTATTACCACGTCTACTGTGCGTCTACAGTTTCGTGTCTAAAAGCACGCTTATAGTCAGAGTTACATGCCCATATAGACTCACATATTGACGTGCTACATAAATATATAATCATATTTATAAAAAAATGGATATATTCATATTGTGCGTCTATACGTGCATGTATCTACGCATCTAAAAAAGGGTTTACTCTGCAAGTTTTAGACGAGAATAGACGCGCATTTATCCTACAATTTAGACGCGCAAAACAGAGGTATGAAAAAAAACAGAGAGCATGTGGCTTTGCAAAGCCACATGCTCTCTGGTTTTTTTCCCCCATCAACATGAAATTGTATGCTTAGGAAAAATAGAGAAAGATTATTTGGAAGATTTTTGTACTGAAAACAAAATAATTTATGTAGAGCATGAAATTTCATATATATAGATGAAACATTTTTATATGATGAGTTCTAGTGCTTGTGACCTCAAGCATGGTCATGGTCGCAAGCACTAGCTGAAAGTAATACATATCAAAAATGAAAATTACAAGACAAGTGGAGGCATGCATGCATGGGGCTCCTCTACATCTCCTCAGAAGAGGCATCATCATCGCTACCACCATCGCTGCCTATGCCGCTGCCGTTGCCGCCACCGCTACTGCTAGTCCCCCCTTCATTATCCTCAACTGCATCAGCGTTCGCCTACACAAAGGATTAAGGTATATAAATACGATTACAAACAATAAATTAGAGTTACCTATACTTTTCATATAAAAAATAAAGCATACCTCTTCTGCAGGTGGAATCCTCATGGCACAATTATATTGCTCCTTCGTGATGAGTCCCTCCTCATAGAAATGCTGCCAAGTGGACGCCCGATTATGACCTCGATGGTAGCCTACCTCTCTAGGAGTAGGCATCCTACCAATGATATGATACTACAAAACAATTTGAACATACAACGTATTAAAACAAAATACATAATGAAGTGAAATAAATTATAAAATTTAATTTTAAAAAAGAAATCAAAGAATACTTACAAACTCAGCCTCCCATGACTCCCTGCCACCCGATCCATAATGTGACGATCCCATGGTTGCCATCTGGATACTCGTGCCTCTGCATGCTGGCGACTTGTCATTTTCTCCACTGCTCTCTTCTTGGCCTCTTTCCACTCCTTGCGGTGGCAATTGGGTGGTTGGCCATATCCAGGGCGCCCCTGCTCTTATCTCCACAGTGACTCCTTGGCGTGCGTCATAAGGTGAGACCTCTTGTTATAAAGCACGTCTCTCGCCTTTGACCGTCCCTAATCATCTGAGAATTGTGAATTCTCGGGATTAGGGTACCTTCTATGTACTGCCCGTAGCACCTCTTGCCACAAACCATTTTTTTGGTGCTTGAAGGGAATCATGCAATCTTTGTATGTGGCATGTACGACACTCCTCAAGTAGGCTATCACTTTCCTCCCCTCAGAGTCATGGAAGATACCACCAACATCAGTGACAGAGTAGTACATTTGTGGAGGCTCACCTCTCTCATTTCCTGGTGAGGGTGATCGAGAGCTACCTCCTAGGAAACCCCCACAAAGCCCTTGACCTCCTCGTCCTCCAACACGACTCTCCCTCCTCCCTCGACGGACACTACCCTCTACCTCAATCAATGCACGTGCTTTTGTAGATGCACGTGCTTCAGCCGATCCATGTACCTCAGCTGATCCATGTGCATCAGCTGATCTATGTGTATGCATAGTGTGTGGAGTACCTGTTAGTAGAGGTGTGCCAAGGTTTGGTGTTTGTGCAGAAGTGCTAGGCAAAGATGTGATAGGTGTCCCAAACATCACACTGAAAACCTCCTCTCCAGTGGGAGGGTGACGAAGATAATTGGTCATCTCCCCCATGAATTGCTTCTTGTTTGGAAAACCTCCAAAAAAGCTATTAACACCTCTAGAAAACTCCGCTAAGGTGTTGTTCATGCGTTCCAACTCAGGATCAGTGCTGGAGGATCCAAGATTCCACATCTACACAAGAAAAATCATATTACCCTGTGCAGATAAAACATATTACATGCTACGTCTATATCTGCATCTCTATGTGCGTCTATCAGCGCGTCTATTTCCGCGTCTATACCTGCGTCTACACACTGTCATCTGGACGCGCTGACAGATGCACACAGTCAAACCATTACTTTTCAAACTTGGTTTAAAAACGTGCAAAAAAACCTCCATAGATGACAAAATATAGCATGTAAAGAGAGAGAGAGAGAGACAAACAGACAGAGAAAGCAAACAAGATTGAGAGAGAGAAGAAGAACTCACCTTCTTTGCTTGTTCCGACGGGTGGTGGCTAGGTTGCAAGCTCCTTGTCCTCCTTCTCCCTTCCCTTGGTAAGTTACTTGAATCTTCTTCTCTTCCTTGCTGTTTGGCTCTTATTCTTTACTCTTTGGCTCTTCTTTCCTCCTGTCCTCTTTTTACTCTTATTTCCTTACCTCATTGTCTTCATGAAGTGATGGATAGACATGAGTAGTGATGTCGAGCTCGAACTGTAGAAAACACGCAAAAAACATAGGATGAAAGAAAGCCACAAATTTTTTTAATTTTTTTATATTTGCGTAGCGCATCTGTAAGCGTGTGTAATTGTGAGTGTATATACGCAAATAATACCTATTACATGCGCTGACAGACACGCAGGAACAATTAAACTGATTAGATGCTAGCTTTTGGTTGTTTTTGGATCAACATGACATGACTTTCCTAGTCTTTCAATATCAAAATGTTTGCCTCCATGTTATAAGTATCAATGCATACATTTAGGGAATATGACATATATAGATTGTATGTGCATAGTGGTCCAACAAATCAAGCCTCTTTCTTATTTGCAGGCATTATATATTGTGGTTAAACTCTAACAGTTTATATTGTGCAAAAAGGTGTCATTGATTTAAGCTAAGATCTTGATCTACATTGCTATTCATATAATTTTATTTATGTTGGGTTGGCCAATCTGCTTGATTAATGCAAGATATGCTTGATATGATGTTTTTGATTGAGAATACTGGTGAAATATATAGAAAATCTTGAGATAAGAGATGATACACTAGCAAATCAATTGACCTATGTAGTGACATATATAACAAAGCTTGAGGATAAGAGATAACACATTGGCAAGTCAATTGGCATATATGTGGTGACTTACTAGACCATCCCACTTGCAATTGCATGCAAGTATCAATAGGTGGATAAAGCACGAGTGGTTTTTAGTTAGAGAGAGATAATGCAATGAAGGTGTATATGAAAGAGATAGAGAAAGGCATATTATCCATCAATCAATCAAAGATATGTACATTATGTGACTTGATATAGTAATTAGAGTATCGTCATTTTTAGGATGCTCCATTGACTTTTGCAAGTTCCCATAACCTTGAAGTAGATAGCCAACCACACTGTCCATGGAAGGAAAACTTCACCTCATCAAATTAACCAAGTTAATTTACTTATACATTTCATAGATAAGAGATTTGTAGTTGGCTTGTTGGTATTGCAAAGTATCCTTACAGTGATCTATTTTAGTCACCAACAAGTGGACACACTGGCTAAAGATGATGAAAAGAGGACATGTGCACATTGGCTACATGTGGTCCACGTTATCTAAAATTATATGTGAGCTATAAGTGCACCTTGACATGATTGGAATAGGTTGCACATGCACAAGCCAACTGATTTATATCAATCTACTCATGCTATGAATTGGCATGCATGTCTTGCTTTTGCTTTGATTGTATTGATTGCGATGTATATTCCTCGAGAATAATGAGAATCAAGGGACTACCCTAAAAAGTGAGGGTACTTCCTTGAATCACTGATTAAGCTTTGATCTATAAGTTTATGCATGGCTAGGTTAAGTGCACAACAAATGAGACATATGAGTGTATTGATCAGTTCTCTCTCTCTCTCTCTCTCTATATATATATATATTTATTATTATTATTTTAATTTATTTATTTATTTATTTTTATTTTTATTTTTGCAAATGCACAAGTCAACCTTTGATCTATAAGTTTTAGCCATGGCTAGGTTAAGTGCACAATAGATGCAACATGTGTATATATCAATCACTTCTCTGATAATTATGTCATATATACATCCAATCATCATGCCCTATCCAATCACATTTGTATAGGGCATGATTGGATGTATATTTGTAATACTCTGAAAGAAATAAAGTTGGTAATGTATATCATGTCCTATACATGTATGCCCTATACATGTATATCATGTCGTATATGCATGTATATCATGTCCTTATGATCTAGGTGTAATTATGTCGTATATACATCTAATCATGCCCTATCCAATCACATTTGTATAGGGCATGGTTGGATGTATATAGGGCATGAAATCACACATATATAATTAGCTTTGAATGATTGGATGATATACATGTATGCCCTATACATGTATATCATGTCCTTATGATCTAGGTGTAATTATGTCGTATATACATCCAATCATGCCCTATCCAATCACATTTGTATAGGGCATGATTGGATGTATATAGGGCATGAAATCACACATATATAATTAGCTTTGAATGATTGGATGTATATTTGTAATACTCAGAAAGAAGTAAAGTTGGTAATGTATTCAAACAAATACTAGCTGTTAAGAGGTTTGGTCATACTCAGGGACTTTATGAGAAATGAAAAATATGTGCGTTTATTTTTGCATCTTTAGGCGCATTTATAAATGCGGATATATAGACGCGTTCTGTATACTAGCGTGAATAGACGAGCTGATACACGTGCTTATAAACGCACCCACTTTTTCGCGTGTACAGTGCGCGTCTATAGGGCCTTTCTCTTGTAGTGGCTGATGAGGGTCTATATGTCAAGATTGTGGGAGAGAAGGAAGGAGTCTCGCTTGAAGCTTTCTTGCTTGCACAATGGGGGAAGACACACAAGGGTGGAGGCTGAAAACAGTTTTCCTCTTCTTAGTTGTGTAAGCCAAAAGAACTCAAGTACAAAGAAATAGAAGAACCCTCTATATGGGTCTCAAACCAAACTCAACTAACTAAGGTGGCATACTAACTGAGCCACGAACTAGAGTAGATAAGGATAGCTATCATGTAGCTATTATTCAGGGGCAGTGTACCAACCGCATCTGCAACTGACAAGTCGGTGACATAAATAGACAACGGTCACCCTGGCGTATCACGAGTGGAGCTCGATATCTCAACACTCCCCCTCGAGCTCAATCCCAATTCCTGCACACCAAGCAGGTCTCTGAACTTGCGCATCTTCTCTGCGCCCAATGCCTTCGTGAATATGTCAGCTACCTGATCCTCTGTGCTGACATAAAATAGATCAATAAGACCTAGTAAAACCCCCTCTCGCACATAGTGATAATGCACCTCAATGTGCTTTGTTCTAGCATGATAGACTGGGTTATTTGCCAAGTGTATACTACTCATGTTGTCACAATAAATGACAACTGGTCCATCTGTAGACTGATGCATATCATAAAGTAGCTTATACAACCAAGCTACCTCACATGCAGCCATTGCTGCACCCCTGTACTCAGCCTCTGTGCTCGACAAGGCAACTGTAGGCTGTTTCTTGCTGCTCCAAGTGATTGCAGCACTCCCAAAAGAGAACACATATCCATTGGTAGATCGTCTATCAGAAATACTACTAGCCCAATCAGCATCAGTATATCCATGCAACTGTATCTGAACCCCAGTCTCATAAAATAGTCCATACTGCAATGTGGACTTCACATACCTGAGTATGCGTCTAGCCGCATCCAAATGTGGTTTCCTTGGAGCCTGCATAAACTGACTTACCAATCCAACAGCATAGCTCAAATCTAGCCTGGTAATAGTCATATAAATCAAACTTCCTACTATGCGTCTGTACATAGTAGGGTCTTCTAGAAGCTCACCTGCATCTGTGCTCAGCTTCACATTTTGCTCCAAAGGAACTGAAATAGGCTTACAGCCTGTCATCCCATATTTGGACAGCATGTCCAATCCATACTGCCTCTGCAAGAGCTGTATCCCACTTGGTGATCTAATCACCTCAATGCCCAAGAAATAACGCAGCTCTCCCAAATCCTTCATCTCAAACTTCTGCTTCAATAGCATTTTCACATGAAGGATATCTTCATCACTGTCACCTGTCATAATCAAATCATCAACATAAATGACAAGTAGCATAATACCTTTCTCTGTTTTTCTCACATAAAGTGAGAAATCTGCCTTGGAAATCTGAAAGCCAATAGTGACAAGATACTGTCCTATCTTGTCAGACCATGCTCTAGGTGCTTGCTTGAAGCCATACAAGGCTTTCTTCAACCTGCAAACAAACTCAGGATGAACAGCATGTACATAACCTGGTGGCTGCTCCATATAGACCTCTTCTTGCAAATCACCATGCAAGAAGGCATTCTTTACATCCATCTGATGTAAAGACCATCCCTTTGATGCAGCCATAGCAATGTCTGCTCTTACGGTTGCCATCCTTGCAACCGGACTGAATGTTTCTTCATAATCAATGCCATATGTTTGTGCATACCCCTTGACTACTAATCTTGCCTTGTATCTGTTCACAGAACCATCTGCATTGTGCTTCACCTTATAAACCCACTTACAGCCAATTGCATTTTTACCTTTAGGCAAAGGTACCAATTCCCATGTAGCATTTGCTTCCAAGGCATCCATTTCTTCATCCATGGCTTTCTCCCATTTTTCTTTTCCCATGGCTTGCTCAAAAGAAGTGGGTTCTGGTTCATGTATCACTTTGACCATATATGCATAGTGAATGGCTGTAAATCCATCATATTTCAGCCTATCCACAGGATATCTAGCTCTCGTAGACCTGCGCAAAGTAGGTTCACTCCCAGGTGCTCTCAAAACATCCCTGGTCTTCCTTACTCCAGGTGTAACAATAGAAGGAATACCCAACTCATCATCAATGCTCTGTTCTGAGCCACTGGATTCACCATCCACATAAGAGTGACCTGCATTCACATCAAACATGGGCTAATCAACCTTCTCTTTTCCTTTTCGTGATACCTGCATACCACTATCTGCATTACTTTGAGAAGATTCTCCTGATCTCAATCTGCCTGTCCATGGCGAAGAATGTGAACCACTGCTAGAGGACGCTCCATGTCCACTAATATTTTGTGATTGCTGCTGTGAATTTTGTGCAGCATTACCATTTTGTGCATCTACATCATCAATCACATTTACTGGTTTATACCAGCTACTCATCTCATCAAAAACAACATCTCTGCTCACTGTAAACTTACGAGTAGAAGGGTTATAGCATCTATACCCTTTTTGCTGCAGAGAATAACCAATAAAGATGCACTTCTCAGCTTTTGGATCCAACTTGGATCTCAGCTCATCTGGCACATGTACATAGGCAATGCAACCAAAAATTTTCAAATGAGAAATATCTGGTTTCCTACCAGTATACCTCTCCTCTGGAGTCATTCCATGTATTGCTGCAGTGGGAGTCCTGTTCATTATGTAGACTGCTGTAGCAACTGCTTCAGCCCAATAAAAATCTGGCAAGTCTTTTTCATTGAGCATGGCACGAGATACCTCTCCAGTATGCCTGTTTTTCCTTTCTGCAATTCCATTTTGTTGTGGGGTATAACTGCATGAATATTGCTGCTTTATGCCATGCTCCTGCAAGAACTTTGCAAACTCATTTGAGAGGTACTCTCCCCCTCCATCTGACCTTAGGCATTTTATTTGCAGACCTGTATCTTTTTCAGCCATAGCTTTAAGGGTTTTGAAATGCCCAAAAACTTCACTTTTCTTTTTCATAAAATACACCCAAACTTTTCTGCTATAGTCATCAATAAAAGTGACAAAATAATGACAGCCTCCAAGAGATGCAGCTTTAGTAGTCCACACATAAGAGTGGATTAATTCCAATGGCTTTTCACTCTCTTGAACATGTCTAGGAAATGGTTTCCTTGCCTGTTTTCCAAACTGACAGGCTTCACATACCTTATGCATTTCTGCAACCTTGAATTTCGGCAAACCTGCAACAATATTTTGGGCCTGCATTGATTTAAGTCGCTGTATATTAACATGACCAATGCGTTTATGCCAGATATCAATATCTGCAACTACACCGGTCCCATGTGCAAACATTGCTGCACTCAATTCAGACATGTCTGCATCCAATGTAAACATTCTGCCCTTCTTCTTTCCTTTTGCTATCAAGCGACCTTTATTTTTCATATCCTCAACAAAGCATCCATGAGGATTAAATCTCACCTGCAAGCCCTGTTCAACCATTTGACCAACAGAAACCAGATTCTTGGTGATATTCGGGACATGAAATACATCGGACAGGTATTTCTTTTTCCCATCCTGCATAGACAAGGGAATTTTTCCAATCTGCACAATAGGATGTGCAGTATCATCACCAGTCTCCACAAATCCTGGTTTTTCCATTTTCCTTGCATCCTCCATCCATTCTGCATGACCTGTCATGTGGTTTGATGCACCTGAGTCAACATACCATACATCATTGCTTTCTTCTGCACTTGTCACAGAATTGTTCATGTGCTGCACCATAAACAAGTGCTCATTTCTGTCATCACCCTGTCTACTAGAAGATGCATAATTCCCTTGTTGCAGTTTCCCATTCATGATGTCATTCTGCTTTTTATAGCAGTCTTTAGCCATATGACCCATTTTACCACAGTAGTAGCATTCAACATTATTGTTTGCATTTTGGCCTCTTTGCCATCCACCACGACCTCTTTGGCTCCCCCTGCCTCTAGAGTTACCACGTCCTCCTCCATAGGACTGGTTTTCTTGAGTCTGCTGCATATTCTGATTTCTGCCACGGCCTCCAAATCGGCCTCCTCTACCTCTGCCTCTACCTCTTCCAGCATTTGAGTAGAAGACAGCTTCTTTTGAAGTTCCTCCTGAAGAAGATGCACCATCATTTCTCTGTTCCTCAGAAATTAGAAGAGCAATCAACTCCTTAAAATCAGGAAATCTTTCACGAACTGAAATGGATGTCCGAAATTGTGCATAATCCTTTCCTAGACCATTCAAGGTCACAGAAACTAAATCATCATCTTCCACTGGCGACCCAATGGAAGCAAGTGCATCTGCAATCTTCTTCACCTTCATGTGGTAGTCATTGATGCTCATATTTTCTGCACATTGTGCAACTCTTGCTTGAGCTGCATTTTCCTGGCTTGCGTATTTGTGCTATACATCTTTGACAGAGTATCCCATGCCTCCTTTGGCGTACTTGCATCCTGAATATGCACAATTATAGAGTCTGAAATGCTGATAGACAGCCAGTATATAACTTTCCTAGCTCTCTCATGCCATGCTTTGAATGCCTGCATTTGCTGTTGATTGGGAACATCAGGAAGAACTGGTTCTTCTTCATTTCCTGCAACAAATTCCCAATATCCTTTTCCCATAAGGAAATTCGTCATTCTAAACTTCCATGCCTGGAAGTTGTTCTTGTCAAGCTTTTCAGTGACAATCTGTGAAAGAGAATCAGACGCCATTACAGAATACTGCAAGAAATTCTGTCACTGTAAAAAAACACAGCTTCACCCTCACAAGGGCAAATCTGCAAAACTGGCGAAAGTGGTATTTGACCACACAGTCACTTCCTAGTGACGATTTTGCATAAACAAGAACCAAGGATGATTCTGAAACTCCCAATGTCTCTGCGCACAAGCATACGATGCAATTTCTACAGTAACTTTTCACCGACCTGTAGAACAGTGGCTAACCAGCATAAAACTGAGCCTTTTCCTGAGTGCGTGCAGAAAACTTCTGCCTCCAAACCAGGCTCCGAAATGGCCTCAAATCAAAAAAATTGAGCCTTTTCCTGAGTGCGTGATTGGATAGGGCATGATTAGATGTATATACTGCCCTCTTGCTTCACCGCGAAGGGCGTCTCAACCTGAGACAATGCACTCCTGCAATTTTCGGCTGTGCTACCTGCAGAGATCTGCTCCCAAAACAGAAAATGAAAGCAACACTGCTCCTCTTACCAGAACACCGCGAGCTTGGCTTGCTTTCTTGAGCTCCTTACCACGAACAAGGCTCTGATACCATGTCAAGATTGTGGGAGAGAAGGAAGGAGTCTCGCTTGAAGCTTTCTTGCTTGCACAATGGGGGAAGACACACAAGGGTGGAGGCTGAAAACAGTTTTCCTCTTCTTAGTTGTGTAAGCCAAAAGAATTCAAGTACAAAGAAATAGAAGAACCCTCTATATGGGTCTCAAACCAAACTCAACTAACTAAGGTGGCATACTAACTGAGCCACGAACTACAGTAGATAAGGATATCTATCATGTAGCTATTATTCAGGGGCGGTGTACCAACCGCATCTGCAACTGACAAGTCGGTGACATAAATAGACAACAGTCACCCTGGCATATCATGAGTGGAGCTCGATATCTCAACACTATATTCCAGCTGATGACACATTCGTTTATATTCTTTCCAGCTGATGAGGGTCTATATTCTAGCTGATGACACATTCTTTCGTTTATATTCTTTCCTAATGAGCATCTAAATTCCAGTTGATGACACATGATTTCGTTTATATTCTTTCCAGCTGGTGAGTGTCTATATTCATGTTGATGACAAATTATTTTATTTATATTCTGTTCATGGGGCCCCACATGTGTTATGTTGTCTATAGAGCGGCGTCGCGAACCGTCTCTAAAGACCTTGTGTTGGAACCATCTCTATAGACCTTGTGTTGTTCTAATGTCACTATAATGTTTTTCTTTAAGTTTTGATGTGACAGATATACTGCCTACATCCCAAGTTCAGTTGAAGGAATTTCTTGGAGATTTTATCTTTTGCAGTGATGTGGCTTATCCTTATTTTACATGTTGTATATTTAGTAGTGATAAAGCTCTTTTGATACCTCTGAATAGGCTATTGTAATTCAGGAGTGATGTAGCTTCTTCTCCGTTGATGTTGTAATTCATGAGTGATGTAGTTCCTTTGATGCCTATGAATAGGCTCTTGTAAGTTCAACTTTGTAATTTTATATTTTGAATATTAATATAACGGTAGGCCTATATAGAGCTGTGGGTTTTTCCCTTGAGCCCCCAAGGGTTTTTTCATCCATAGTAAGGGACCTTTATTTGAGCGGGGGATGTTAGCTATATATAGTTTGTCTATATATAGCGCCCTAGGTCCCCTCTATATATTCCTATCATGTGTGCTCAGTTGACACACTTTTAGGGTTCCACTTCCGGTGTCTCATATCTCTCTTATCTCCTCTCTTCCTTTCGTCTCTCGTCTTCCTCACAGTTTCCAACGACTTCTGTGCTACTAGTCGCCTATATTTGATTATGGAAGGATCGCTAAATGCTATGCATAAAGAGAAAAATCAAAATTTGTATCTTTTCAACAATTAGATCGTCGCACAAACTTCATCCCCCCTCACCATTTAGGTGTTGCTACAGTGCATAGGTGTAAATGATTGTTTTGTATCATTTTTGTGTGTAAAAATCAATAAACACGTATTATAACATAAAGGACAAGGCCAAACCATGGCTTAACCTCATCCTTAACCTCGCCAAACATTCACGCACATAAATCTTATTTTTTCATATTTTTTAGCACGAAAAATCTAATTTTTCCTATTTTTTGCTATTTTTTCCTATTTATTACTCATGGAGAATAGGTATTTTCTGATTTATTTGTATTAGCTTATTATTTTGACTGAAACTTAACATTTTCTCTGATCTTATCCCATTTCCACTCCTTTTTCCCAACTCAAAATTAAAAAAACCACTAATTTTCATAAAAAATGACATTAGCCAAAGTATGGAGAGGACGGATTGGAGAATGGCCGAGACTTCTACCATTTTCTTTGTGGGCTGATCGTATGACTCACAGTGTTACCATAGGATATATGCCCGCAGAGTTGATGTATGGCCAGAAACCGGTTATGCCGACTAAGACTTGTGCTTTGACTTGGTCAGTTTTACCTTGGCAAGAGGATTTGACAAGAGAGGAGCTCTTAGCTCTTCGGATCCGGCAGTTGGAGAGAAGACCAGAGGATATTCAACTAGCTATTGATAGGTTGAAGGTTGCTAGATTTAGAAATAAGGACAGGTACTGCACTTCAAAAGATGATGAAAAGATGGTTTGGGCCATACATAATCAGACATGTCTTTGACAATGCAACATTCGAGCTGACAGAATTGGATGGGACAGTGCTTAGAGTGCCCATTGCAGGAAAAAGAATCAAGATTTTCAAGAAAAGAGATGAGGAGGATTATGCATTGGAAGAATTTGCAAGAGAAGAGCAACGAGAAGAAGTTCCAGTAGAAGAGACAGATGATGTGGATGATGTGTCAGATAACCTTGCAGGTATAACCGAAGTAGAAGACAAAGAGATTGACTTGTTTGTGGATCTGGATGACAATGATCATGGGTAGTTGGCCCATCCGGAGGATGCGCAGGATCAGAGGGGGTGGATGTCGTACTGCTACGCATCCAAAGTGTGAACATCCACCGAAAGTTTGTGTGTGTGTCATTTGTGTTTCGTGCATTAACCTAGCCTCTTTATTTTCCATGAATGTCTTAACCCATGCATTAGCTGTAATGTGTGTCTTGCGTGTTTTTCTGCGTATAATCCTTATCTTGTAGTTTGTTTCCTCGAAAAAAGTGTTTCTGTCTCCATTTTAAACTTGTGTGTGTGTCTAGACCTCTTCATTCCATTGTAAAAAACATTGATTGCGTGCATTTATCTTTGTGTGTGTGTGAACGAATGCTTGTGTATGTGTGTGCACATTTTTTAAAAAAACATTAAAAATCGATGCCAAGGAAGATTGTTGAAGCTGTCAAAGCGGTACAAGAAATCCCGGATCTAAGATAAGAAGAAATACAAGAAGCCGAGAGTTAAAATCGAGCTTGAGAAGCCTTGAAGGTGTGAAAGGCCACTTACTAAAATGAGTTCAAGTATGAAGGTATGAAAAGAGATAACCTAATCATTACCAATTATTAACTAAGAAGCTTCTTAGAAGGATACAGAAAGCTTCTGCTTTGATTGAAAAGCATTTTTCTCCATGAATAAACGTCGAACCAAGGCCGAAATTTTCTCAATGATGGAGGCAGTGTTGGAGACAACGATGCAGGCGCAATGCAGGATAATAAAAAAGCATAAGCTACTTATAAGCTTTGTATAATAAGCTTCCAGATTTTCGGTACAAACTGCAAAAGGATATTGCAGATCTATAAGCTTTTGAAGCTTTGTGATAGAAATGGCTTTTAGAAAAGCACCTTCAATATCAGACAAATCAGATTTTTTTTGAAAGGGCACGTTTTTTGGCTAGAACGGCGACAGTAGATAATGCAAAGCAGAGAGCAATGCTTTAAAAGCTAAGTGCTCATAAACACAATGGACTGATTATAAGCAAAAATGGAGTCTTCTGAAAGCAAAAGCAGAACAAAGAGAATCACAGAGCTGAAAACACGTGTTGAAAAGCAAAAAGCAAGGCAAAAAGCGTGGAAAAGCTTGAGTTTATGATCTCTCAAGAGCAGGACAGATTAAGGACCAACATAATCTATAAATATGGACAAGGTATGACAGTCCAAACTGTGGGCACCATTTAGAGTAATTCTTGAGCTTGAGATATGATCTTGAGAGTTGAATTTTCAACTTGAGATCGGGCGGCCTAAACCTCGTGGGCTGTTTGGATTCGATTTCATCTTGTATTTTGTAAACATCTTGGTAGTAATACAATTGTTATTTGGCATCATATTCATCTTGATTATTTGCTTTGCTTGATCTTCCATCTTGGAATTTCTCAAGGACCTTTGTGGTCGCGACATTTCTTTCGAAAACCCTTCTACAACGCTTTTTTCAACAACGGAGGAAAATTTCTTTATGAACATTTTCGTCACTTTTACCGTCGCTATAAGACCTATATCTTGTAGTGAATGGCCATGAAAGAGTGTCACTGGGTCTTCAACATTGAAAAATATACGTCCTAATGAGCAAATTTATGAGAAAAATGTAGATTTTACCATTTTATGATTATCAATTGTTGTTTGAAATGGTTAGTAATGATTACATTTGATTGCCCATACTTTGTTTGATTAGTCATGTTGAAAGAATCATGAAAAATTAGTCATATGCTAATTGTATGCAAAACCAGATAGTAGGCTGTTTAAAGAAAAATATGCAATTTTTGGGTTTTCGATGTGCATTTGTTGTTCTATGGAATGAAATATGCTAAGAAAATCATTTCCTATAACAGTAATCAGTCTACACCTAAAACTTAGTAATTATATGTAATTTTCTTTAAATAAATAGAGAAAAATAAAGAAATTTAGGTTTTTTCGTATCATAAAAATAGAAAAAAGAAGATTGATGTTTGTGGACACATGATAGAGCTACAACATGAGTTTTAGACTTAGTTCAGCCCTATCTCTTTGTTAGATTGAGTTTTTATTACTTTTAATTTTAAAAAAACATAAAAACCATGCCTTACTCCCTATCAATGCATGCAAAATTTTAAATGGTTGGGAGTAGGGGGTTGTTGAGTGGTTAAAGTAAATTAAATATTGATGTTTCATGGTGCATATCATATAGGGTTTGTGGTTGTTTAAAATTTAAAAAAGGGACTAGTAGCACGCGAAAGGTTGGTGCTAGCCCTCAGCAATGAAGCACTGTTGAAGTAGAAGAAAGTCATGAAAAGAATTGTCTTCGCACTTTCACATTGTTGATTTTCAATGACCATTCGTTTGAGTACGATGGCCATATTCACACTTGCATTGATGCACCACATGGTATCATATCCTAGACGCATAGCACCTATTTGTATGAGTGATGACCAATGTTGAGAGTGTGAGGTATCCCAAGCCATCTAGCTAGATATTGAGTTCCTTGGGGGTTATTTGGTGAGGTTTATCTATCATCTCCTAGATCCTTTAGTTGAAAGAGTGGACTTTGTTTCAAATGTGTTTTATTTTCATGGTGCATCTTGGGGCCAATCTTCGAGGTGTAGGAGAGCCATAGTGCAGCCGCGATGGTCAATCGAGGGGTACTCCCTATGTGTGTGATACATGGTGTATAATAGCAGTATGTTTAGGGACTCCCTTTTGAGGAGTGGGGAAAGAAGCATTCGTTAGACCACAAAAATGTACAAACACAAAGTCCTTATACGCTCCCGGCGGCAAGGCCATGTGAGGTGGTTTTAGGTGAGTAGTAGAGGCTTGGCTAATGCCTTAGAGCTAGTGTCTGGCCCATTTTAGGTCCCAACATAAGTCCATCATCCACAAATTTTTTTCTCTAGCATGAATGTTAAATGATTGATTAAGTCAACTTCTCAGAGTGGATATAACATCATGAAATTATGTTACATCTAGAGAAGCCTCACTCCTTCAATGACTCCAAACCCCAACTAGTTGAATAAGCATTGCCATCAACCAGGTTTTGTCTGCACAGAGTTAGTATAGAATTATAAATGCCAATGCCATGAGTAGATGAGGCATTGCATAACATATATCATGCATAAGCTAGGCTAGGTATATGTATAGGCTAGGCTACCCATGGGAATAGGCTAGGTATAAACCATGCATAGGCTAGGCATGGCATATGGAAGCATAGGTCTATGACTAGCTATACCTAGCCAATACACACATCTATCTAGCCCGGGTCTAGCCTACACATATACTTAGCATACACTTATTATCGCATAGACATAGGCCTAGGCCATCCTATTCCTAGACTAGACTATGCATAGCCTAAACCTTGACCAGGACATGCCAAGTATATCCTATACCTATGACTAGACTAGTCTATGCATATGCATGGCTTATGTCTAGCCTAGGGCATGGCCTATAGCCTATGCCTAGCCTACACTTAGACCCACCAATGTATACATATTCTTAGCATACACTTATGTCTAACATAAACATGAAGTAGACATAAGGGTAAAGCTAGCCTATTCTTTACCTGTGCTTATGTTGTGCCTAGGTTGGGAATTGTAGTGCCTATGCCATACACATGCATATGCAAGCCTATGCACATGCCATGTGTATATGTATGCATATGTATATGTGTATGCTAGCTTATACATATGCCATGTCTATGCATATGCGTATGTTTATATATGCACATATGAATATGTGTGCACATATGCATATGCATATGCCATGCGTATATATATGTATCTATGTTTGTATATGACATGTGGATGCCACACATGTGCTAATACATTTGCATATACTTATGCATTTAGAGACCATTAGATGTAGGAAAGGGTAAAATAGGTCCCATAAAACAAGAAGCCTTGCTTGAATAGAAAGTAACAAACAATAAGAAAAGGGCACAAAAAGGCTTGACTCTATTATAAATGCTAATGACTTTGCATCCCAGTGGGTGGCCAAAACCATAAAGAAGGGTTGCATGTGGATTCTGTAGAAATTACATGACACATCAGACAAAATCTAAGCAAGGAGTAGAGAGTACACAATAAATATGAGAAGAATATTAATCTCTTTAATTTCAAATCAATTGAATTAAAAATGGTTCTGTCCACCCATGCACTTCCACTATGAAGCTTAGATGGCGCTCCAGACATATGATGGGTGAAAAACTCTTACAAGGTGAAAGATAGATTGATGGGCTAGGCTCGAGGAAGTTACTATATGTATATTCTCTACATCACATGTGTTCAAGGTTTATTTATAAATATCCTTATGTGTGAATTATTCCTAAATAAAACATAACCCTTTTCTATTCAATTTATAAATAACCCCTTTATATTATACCCTTTTGTATGTAAAAGTGTATGAAAATGGTATTTTAAAATATCTTATCTTGAAACCATATGATGCACACATGTATTCATTAGTAACTTACTTGAGGGGACGGCCAAGGATGCTACCACTAGACCCCCACTAGGGAGGCTCCTAACCCCCCTAAGACCCCCAACTAGGGGCCACTTCCATGGTGCCCAGGTCCCAAAATAGGGGTCCTTCATAACTCCCACATCTAGCATAACTACTCTATCTAACCTAAAGGTTAGATCCACAAAGGTCACGTTTTTGTGATCCAATCACTTAGACCTCATCTAACATACAAGTGAGGATCCAACCAACCATGTTGACACATGAATTCTCCTCATAATGGAGGACTAACAACTGAGAGCACCATGGATCTGCACTGGCGGCACCTTATGAGGGTGGGGCATTGAGCATATCTAATACCTACCCCCCCCCCCCAATGTCCACCCACAAGTGAACTACATCCTCGGTACAACATTGAGTCTCTTAAGATGACTTCAGAGGAGATCCTTCATAAGATCTTGGTAAAGATATTAGCTCCATTCTTCATCATTGGATAGTAGACTAGCTTACTATCCCATCCTCAATCAAGTCAAACATATAATAAAACTACATCTCAATGTGTTTGGTGTATGATGCATTAAAAATTGGATTTTTGGTAATAGCAATGTAACTCTGATTGTCACATCTTAGCATTGTGGAATCTTCATCCTATACTCCCATATACCCTAAGATCCTCCTTAACCATACTACTTTATATGCAAGAGAACAAGCTATCTTGTACTCTACTTCGACAAAAGACAATGCCATAGTTAGTTGCTTCTTACTTATCCAAGAGAATATTCTTGAATATAAAGAGAAACAAGATCTAGGTACTAATTTCATAGAATCATTGTTACTTGCCCAATCTGAGTTGTCATAGTTTCCCATAAGAGAACTTTCAAAACCATATGATGTGATACCATAATCAAGAGTTTCCTTGAAGTATTTGAGCACTCACATCTTAGCTCTCCAATGACTTTCTCGGAGTTTGTTAGAGAATCTACTCAAAACACCAACAATAAAACTAATATTTGGCCAAGTGTTACACAAGTAGATGAGGCTACCAACAAATCTCCTATACCTCCCAATGATCCTAGTACAGATGTATCCTCAATGGATAACTTCACATTGACATCCATAGGTATAGATATCTACTTACACTCAGTCATGCCAAAGGCTTTTAAGATCTCCCATGCATACTTCTTTTGAGAGATGAAGATTTTTCCCAAGCTCTTACTAGACTTCAATCCCCAAACAATAGTGCAACAAGCCCAAGTCTATCATTGTAGAGCCTAAAGCCTTTCAAGTCTAGTAAATCATATCTTCATAGTCACTTGTAATAAGAAGGCCATCCCTCAAGGAAGTTACTATATGTATATCCTCTACATCACGTGCATTCAAGGTCTATTTATAAATATCCTTATCTATGATTTTTTTTAAATAAAACATAGCACTGTTTTATTCAATCTGTAAATAACCCCTTTATATTGCATCATTCTATATATAAAAAATGTATAAAAATAGTATGTTAAAAATACCTTATTTTGAACCCACGCGATGCACACATATATTCATGAGTAACTTACCCGAGGGCCATCCATATATAGGACTATCACTACAGTTTTTTCACTGTCCTTGTAAACATACAAGCTAGCATTTGAGATATATCTTTTGAAATTCAAGCCTAAAAAGAATTTGTCTATCCACTGGTACCATGGTTTAGGGGCTTATTTTAGCCATACAATACCTTCTTCAGCTTACAAGCTTTGTTCTCAAAATGGGGAGCCTCAAATCCCTGTGGCTAAGCCATGTATAGCTCCTCCTTGGGTTCTCCATTCAAGAATGCTGATTTAACATCCATTTGGTAAACTTGCCACTTTTTTTATGATCAACCACTGCAAGTACTCTATGAATAGTGGTCATTCTAGTAGTTGGAGCAAATGATTCTTGAAAATCAAATCCTTCAATCCATGAAAATCCATGTGCAACTAATCTCACTTTGTACATTTCCAAGCTACGATCATCCTTGTAATTTATCTTTCAGACCCACTTGGTGCTAATAATCTTTCTCTTTTCTGGCCAATCCATTCACTCCCAATTATCATTCTTCATTATGATGTCATATCCAGCTTGCATAGTTGCTTTTCATGCTAGATTGGCAACAAGTGCTTCTTCTAAGTCTACTAGCTTCTTAACTTCTCTCATAATCTTAGCCACCCATCAAGGCCATATTGACTATGTGAGTAGAAGTCTTTCTTTGTTCCTCTATTCTCAGAGAAATCCTTGGTCCATTGGCCTTGTTTTTAACTATGGTAGGCATAGGATTATTGTGATTATAGAGTTGCCTTGCCCATCGCCGCAATGGATTTTCCGGTGGTGGCATAATTGCAGGTTAGTGAATTTTTTCTTCATCATCCAAAGATGATGTTTCCTCCTCCTTGATGGTGGAGACACCTCTTGGGATAGATTCATAGTGGACTACTTCATAGGATGATAAAGTGGAAGAACTTATATTCTCCTCTTCCACTATATGTGGTTGCTCCTTGAACACCACATCACATCTCACTATAACCTTCTTTGCATCTTGGACATACAATTTCTAAGCCTTTTGCTCATCAATATAACCCAAGAAGATACATTTTATGCTTTTTGTATTTAACTTTTTTCTCTTATCCTTTGGAACATGTGCATAACATTTATAGCTTGGGGAAGTTACTATATGTATATCCTCTACATCATGTGCGTTCAAGGCCTATTTATAAATATCCTTATCTATGTGAAACTTTCATGAATAAAACATAACTATTTTCTATTCAATCTATAAATAATCCCTTTATACTATACCCTTTTTTATGTAAAAAATGTATAAAATTTGTATTTAAAAAATACCTTATTTTGAACCCACATGATGCACACATATATTCATGAGTAACTTACCCAAGATTCACATCCAAAAGTTCTAAAATGTGAGACAGAGAGTTTCTTACTAGAATAGTCCTCATGATAAGTTTTTCCCTAAAGAGCCTTTGTATGTCTCCGATTGAGAAAGTAGATTGTAGTATTAACAGCAATACCTTGCCATTTCCCTAAAGAGCCCTTGTATAACTCTAATTGAGAATGCAAATTATAGTATTAATAGCTTCTGCTCAAAACTAGTCAAGTAATCCCTTGCTCTTAAACATGCACCTTGCCATTTCCACAATGGTTTGATTTTAGTCTTCAACAATGCCATTTTGTTGAGGTGTATGAGGTGTCATCGATTGACACTTAATCCCTTTGCTCTTGCAAAAGTCTTCAAACTCCTTTGAGTTGAACTCACCACCACCATTTATTCTAAACTTTTTCACACTTTATTGTGTTTCATTCTCAATAAGTTTTAGCCATTCTTTAACCAAAAGCTTGAACCTTATAAAAAATAAAGTTTCTACTCTAGTTGTCAATGATCAACATAAAATAGGAAGATTTTCCTTTGTGTAGGCATTTTACTCCACAAGTCAGCATGCATCAACTCTAGAGGAGCATTTGCTCTATTCTTGCTTTCTTGTGGAAATGCCTTTCTCTGTTGTTTATCCATCATATAAGCTTCACATGGTTCTATCATTTCAGTTTTACTACACATAGATGAGAAACTATACCTTACTTATACATCTCCTTTAACATAGACTAAATATCTCATGACAAAGTTTACTTGTGCCCACACCAGAAATGGCTATAAGAGTACTTAGCCCATACAAGTTGTTCCTTCTTTTCCCTTTGCTGACACTTTGCCAATATTGTTGATGTTTTTTGCATTTTTCTTAGTGAATCTCACGTCATGGCCAAGATTAGTTATAAAACCAATTAATATAGTAGGTTTCTCTTAATCTCTGGAATACATAACACATTTAGTTCACCATTTGCACTAACAAAAGAAATAATACCTATGCCCTCAATAGGGTATTTTACATCATTCCCAACTATCACAGTGATGGATTATTGCAGAGACTTTTTAAGACTATATAGACCTTTCTCATTGGTCATGTGATAAAAGACGCACTATCCAATATCCATGAGTCAGTGGTAGATATTTCTTACATTGAGGAACACACTTCCTCAATGGTCACCATGAATAACTCTAACCTTGATTCAACCATGTTGATTGTCTCCTTTCCTTTAGATTTTGTGGTGGCTTTCTTTTCATCTTCCTTCTTGATATACCAATTTGCAATTGCATGCCTTTTCTTCTTGTAGTAGAAATACTATCCTTAAAACTTTTTATTACCACCCTTCTTCTTCTTATCACCACTGGTAGAGGAACTACCTTTGCCTTTCACATTGGTGGAGAATGCAGTATATTCACTACTGCTACCTTCTCAAGCTTTATGCGGGAAATCCTCCATTAGTAGTGCATAAAATTCCTTAAATGTCAAAGCTTGGGGTCTCACTTGAATGTCTAGGGTAGTTACTAATCCATCAAAATTTGGTGGATAAATCTGAAGACACCTCCAAGCTAGCTTCTCACTAGTCTTTTATATTCCAACGCCAACTATTTGGTTGCACAGATTCTTGATCCGAGTGATAAATGCTTTACTTGCCTCTCCTTCCAACATACTTCTCTCTTACTATTTGATTCTCCAAGTTCTAAATCCTTGTTTCATTTCATGTTTTGTACTAATTTATTAGTACGTTCCAAGCATTTGATTGGTTGCATGCTGAATCAAGGTCAAAACATTGTGAGAATAGCTTATAACTAAGGGACATAATGCATCCGCGTTTCTTTGTTTCCAAGCTTGTAGAATATCTACATGTGGGAAAATCATAACACTTGATTTTGATAGGTCGGATTTGGTTCTAGGTCAATCCTAAGCAATAACTCAAGATGCTCATAGGAATCAAAGATAGTTGTGCTTTTAAACACATAGTGTAGTTTGCACCATCTAACTTGCCTTTGCTAAAGGTTGGTAGACAAATCCTCAATGTCTAATGTATCAATATCACTACTTGATGAAACATACGGCATTTCTCATCTTCCCTATTGAAGCCCTTGCTCTCACATACTCTTCACTTCTTAGATCCCCTAATTGGGCTCTAATACCATATAGAAATTGCACGACATAGCAGATGAGAATCTAAGCAAGAAGTAGAGAACACACAATAAATATGCAAAGAATAGAAATTCCTTGAATTTAAAATGAATTGATACAAAGATGGTTCTATCCACCCGCGTGCTTCTAGTATAAATCTCAGATGGTGATTTAGACAAATAATAGTTGAAGAGGCCAAGGTTAGCTAACACAGCTCTAAATAGGTGAAATATAGATTGACAATGGATTTGGAGGGGTCTTCCTTTTATAGCCTAGGAAGGTAGTCTACTCAGCCTATTTGACTATATTATGAACCTTCCCTAGTCGGTTAGGAAATATTCCAAGGCATAAACACACTTTTATGAAGAGGGCCTTATTACAAAGTAGATATGGTGCAAGATCATGATAGTTAGATCGTTTCTAAAATGTATTTCCTTTGTTGTATGCATTGGCACTACTTTTTGGTTACTAAAATTTTTCCGTAGCTATGGGGACAAGGAAATGAGGCACGAGAAGGGAGCCAAAGAGAGGTGGTGGGGGCATACACAAGAGAAGGACAATGAAGAGGGTAATGAGCAGGAAGGGAATGATGATTATAGCTCCTTCTTAAAGGAAATATAATGTAGTACGTGACATGCATATAGTAGACATCTTATAGCCAAGTGAAGGGCATAGAGGGCCTTCCAATTGATGTGTGAAATGTACTTTACACATGTACACATATAATCTTGCTATGGGATCATTTTGGATTTGTGCAATTTCTTGTTCTATTTGAAAGAGCAATTACAAAACAAAAAACACCTAAGAAACTATTAGTTGTTGGAGACTCATGCATGCTATGCAATTCTAAAACCAACAACTCCCTTCACTACAACAAAAACGAGGCATAGATGCGCATGTTAGACGTGCAAAGTCGGGCACGTCTATCACAGCGTCTATCGGCGCGTCTATACATGCGTGTAAATAGACGCAATTTTTGCATCTATATATCCGCGCAAATAGACGCGCTTATACACGCAAAAATAGACGCACACATCAAAATTCAAATCATACTTAAATCATTTCTTTTCAAACTATGCCTTTCCTTTCCTACGTTTTTTGCGGTTCTGAAGCTTGAGTTTAGCGGACATGCAGTCTCTTCATGCCTCACCTAGTCTTTTCATGCCTCACCTCCTCATGACTCACCTCTTCTTTCATTTCAAACACACAAGAAGGGAAAAAGGAAAGCCAAGGAGAGGAAGAAAGAGAGAACAAGAGAGAGGAGAACAAGAAGAAGCAGCAAGCAAGGAAGCAAGCATCAAGGGAGGGTAACTTACCAAGAAGAGGAAGAAGGAGAAGGAAGAAGCGCTATCATCCGCCACACCAAACACCCAAGGTGAGTCTCTCTCTCTCTCTCTCTATCTCTTTCTTTCTATCTTCCTCTCTCTGCTCTGTTTGTGTATTTAGGATTTGTGATTTCATTATGTATTGCATTTTGTAAATCAATAATGGCGGTCGCCTGGTAAAATCATCCGACAAAGCGCGTCTATATCTCAGTGTAGACGCAGATATAGACGTGGAAAATGTTTCTCTGGGGGCACGTCTTTCAGCGCGTGTGCTCTACAGTGTACATGCGAGGATACACACGCTGACAGACGCTTAGAGAGACGCAGGTATAGACGCGCACAGAGACGCAGGTATAGACGTTGTATGTAATATGTTTTATCTACACAGGGTAATATGATTTTTTTTGTGTAGATGTGGAATCCTGGATCCTCCAGCACCCCCATTCAACAAGGTGCAATTCATGGGGGAGATGACCAATTATCTTGGTCACCCTCCCACTGCAGATGAGGTTTTTAGTGTGATGTTTGGGACAACTATCACATCTTTGCCTACATAGGGATCAGCTGAGGTACATGGATCGGTCGAAGCACGTACATCTGCAGAGGCACATGTATCGAGTGAGATAGAGGGTAGTGCACATCGAGGGAGGAGGGAGAGTGGTGCGGAAGGACGAGGAGGTGGAGGGCTTTGTGGGGGTTGCCTAGGTGGTGGCTCTCGATCACCCTCACCGGAAAATGAGAGAGGTGAGCCTCCACAAATGTACTACTCTATCACTGATGTTGGTGATATCTTGCATGACTTCGAGGGGAGGGAAGTGATAGCCTACTTGAGGAGTGTCGTTCATGCCACATACAAAGATCGCATGATTCCCTTCAAGCACCAAAAAAATGGTTTGTGGCAAGAGGTACTGCGGGCAGTACATAAAAGGTACCCTAATCCCGAGAATTCATGATTCTCAGATGATTGGGGATGGTCAAAGGTGAGAGACGCGCTTCATAACAAGAGGTCTCACATTATGACGCACGCCAAGGAGTCATTGCGGAGACAAGAGCAGGGGCGCCCTGGATATGGCCAACCACCCAATTGCCACTGCAAGGAGTGGAAAGAGGCCAAGAAGAGAGCAACGGAGAAAATGACAAGTCGCCAGTATGCAAAGGCGCGACGTATCCAGATGGCAACCTCGTCACATTATGGATCGGGTGGCAGGGAGTCATGGGAGGCTGAGTTTGTAAGTATTATTTGATTCCTTTTTTAAAATTAAATTTTGTAATTTGTTTCACTTCATTATGTAGTGTGTTTTAATGCGTTGTATGTTCAAATTGTTTTGTAGTTTCATTGTTGGTAGGATGCCTACTCCTAGAGAGGTAGGCTACCATCGAGGTCATAATCGGGCATCCACTTGGCAGCATTTCTACGAGGAGGGACTCATCACGGAGGAGCAATATAATCGCGCCATGAGGATTCCACCACCAGAAGAGGTATGTTTTATTTTTTACATGAAAAGTATAGATCAATATGATTTAATGTTTGTAATGGTATTTATATACTTTAATCCTTTGTGTAGGCGAACCCTGATGCAGTTGAGGATAGTGAAGGGGGGACTAGCAGTAGCGGTGGCAGCAACGGTAGCAGCACAGGCAGCGGTGGTGGTAGCGATGATGATGCCTCTTCTAAGGAGATATAGAGGAGCCCCATGCATGCATGCCTCCCCTTGGCTTGTAATTTTCATTTTTGATATGTATTACTTTCAGCAAGTGCTTGCGACCATGAGGTAACAAGCACTAGAACTCATAATGTAAAAATGTTTCATCTATATATATGAAATTTCGTGTGCTACATACATTGTTTTGTTTTCAGTATCCAATCTTCGAAATAATCTTTCTCTGTTTTTCCTAAGTATACAATTTGATGTTGATGGGAGGGAAAAAAAACCAGAGAGCATGTGGCCTGGCCTGCAAAGCCACATGCTCTCTGGTTTTTTTTTCATACCTCTGTTTTGCACGTCTATCAACGCGTCTAAATTGCAGGATAAATGCGCGTCTATTATCGTCAAAAACTTTTAGAGTAAACGCGGTTATAGACGCGTAGATACACGCGTGTATAGACGCACAATATGAATATATCCACTTTTTTATAAATATGATTATATATTTACGTAGCGCGTTTATATCTGTGTCTATAGGCGCGTCTAAGTGTGCGTCTACTTCTCCCTATAAGCGCGCTTTTAGACACGATTTTGTAGATGCGAAAATAGACACATTAATAAACGCGCCCGACTTTTTTTTTCACAATTCAAATATTGCGTCTACAAGCGCGTCTATGGAGCCTTTTTCTTGTAGTGCTTCTTTTTTTTAACTAGGCTAGTCACATCCATTGTCTTGTTTATATACGGAGCTAAATTTTAAAAAGGGGTATGTATAAAAGCACATTTGTTTACACACTTGTTGGTGGAAAAATAAACATGGTTTTATACACAAGTCATTTGATGTAGGAATAAGGATGCCTATAGATGCATCCATAAGTACTTTTCTAAATGCATAAAATGATAAATCTATTCACTCATCACTTGAGCTATAATTTCCTCATTGGGAAATCGACACGTATGTCAAAATTTTGGCAATCACACATGCATGTGGACCAATGATCAAGCTTGTCAAGCCATCCAATGGGCCAAAAATAGATAGTTTTAAACAATCCGCAACTTGTTTATTTTTCATCTTGATGGTGTTGTATCCATCACATAAACTTAGAAGTTTGTTTTTATAGAAAAGTGAAAGCACTTTGTAGGATAATGTCAATATAGGAGGCATCATATTGTCCTTGGTATTCTCCTATAAAAGAGTTAAAGCACATTCTAAGCTAATGCCAATATGGGAAACATCTTGTGCTCGGCAAGATAGTTTGTTGTCAACGTAGTGTGAGAGGCTTTCTATGGAATGAGATCCATATTAATGAGAACAACCATGGCAGCATTGTATAAGTTTTAGATGGTCAATAGCTTGATATTTATAATCTTAGTCTTTGGAAGACTCGTCTGATTATAATAACAATGTAATGCCGTTGTGAAAAGAGGTTTCAAGGTAATTAAAAAATCAAAGTTGATAAGAATAGAGTTCGAAAACTATGGAAAACAAATTTCCATGGTTTGTTGTTGGGTTTGCAAGTTATGAGGATTGAGGTTGTAACTAGGCAGCAGCATCAATATCTACTGTGAATAGCTTTCCTGCAATGGGATATCCAAGTTTGTACATTGTTGTGAAGTTGCGTGTGTTGAATAGAAGAGGACTTGTCACGTTCTTTATGTTCTCCACTGGGGAACTCTGCGCAATCCATCCAAGGGCAATGGAGATCACAAGGCAATCATCATGAGAAGGATATCAACATTACGCAAAATGACATGGGAATTAATCATTCACATTATGATTTTGATGAATTGTAGATGTGAGAGGTATCGTTTCTATGCAGCGAGCTACACGTACCTGCTCAAACAGTAGACTGTAGTATCGATGGATCCCGTATGGACCACTTGCGAGGAATGTGGGCTTCGTGGGATGTAAGTAGTTGAAGACTGTAGTGCCCTTTTTCTCCACGTCTGCATGGTAAATCAATATCAAGGCAAACCATCAAGTAGTTTCTTCGGTTTTAGAACTTAAACGAGCAGCTGCTTGCGACTTCAGAACTCACGAATACAGTCTAATAAAACACAATGGAGATCTGCACCTAGAGAATTTATAGACGAAGAGGAATCATCTGCATGATCGTGCAGGGAGGGTGGGATGATTATATTAGAGACAATCCAATGGACGACGGAGCGGCCGACGGGATCCGCAGGGTTGAAAGCGTCAGGGTCGACGATGAGGAAGGTGAAGCCATGGCCGCCGTAGCGAGCCAGGTCGGAACCGGAGACTGTGACGACGGGAGGGAGGGAGGTGTCGTTGAAGGAGAAGCGCTGCCCGGCCTCGCGCACGCACTTCCGGCCGGTGTCGAAGCACACCGACAGGCTGATGTTGGGGGCCGCGCCGAACGAGTCCAGCCACGGCGGGACGATGGAGTCCTGCAGCAGCCGCGTACTCCCGCGAATATCATGATTGTGGTACGTGAAAGACGATGGAGCAGAGGCTGAAGAATAAGCCGCATCGTTAACCTGCAGCTGATGACGATGAGCGGAGCTGCAGAGCACAGCTTGAATCGCTGTTAAGCCAAGAAGAAGAAGGAGAAGGAGAAGACGGCGACAAAGAGGAATCAGCTGAGGCTGATCAGGGGCTATAGCCATCCTGGCGGCGTGGCACGTATGATCAATACAGACTATCGATCGAGATCGTGGCCTGTGAATCAGAGAAGAGGTAGCCGTCTTGCCTCCTTGGATTTGCAAAGTACTACTCTCTGCGACCATTTATATTTTATTCGGGAAACAGTTTTTTAAAAATTCAGACCTCCCGCCGTGTTGAATCGGCTCGACGTTTTGCCATTGATCAATTCTAAGTTGAAAAGAGTGCAAAAGCTTTTAAACTTCTCATCTAGACTCTCTCTCTCTCTCTCTCTCACATACAGCGTGAAGTCATGCAACCTCCGAGACGTGTATGCAACAACCGATGAGCGGGCTAGAAGTCATGCAGCGTGAAGACTCGCCTGAAGGAGAAAACAATTGCATGCATTGCGTGCACAAAAAGTCAGGCAGACAAAAGAAGAAAAGAGGACAAGCAACAATCTAGAAAAGCAATAAGCAAGATAGAGATCGATCATGTTAAAGAAGAGACTGAATGTAAACCTTTTTTGTAGAATCAAAATACAACACATTGCCAACTAAACACGCATTATTGAAACATATGAAGAAGCAATTGCGGTACCAAATATATACACAAAAGAATCGAAGAGAAATGGAAAACAAGATTAAGAAACATAACCAAAGCCACTAGTTTGTACAAGAACAAGGCAAAGAATCAAATCAAATCAATGAGACAAAGATAATCGAGTAGAGGAGAACACAGACTTGCAAATGATGAACATTGATGTCAGTATCATTATAGACCACGATAAACATAAGAAATAAGTTTATCATTTGAATATGTAGGCAATTTGCTGCAAAGGCAATTGGAAAATTCCTTGTCTTATTAAATGTTGATGTGCTTTCTCATCCCATAAATCCATATCCTTAATGAGCTAGCTCTAAATTAGAGCTTCGGAGGTTCCTCAATCAGTAATCTCATTAAGGAATCCAAACTCTTGGTCTCTAAACATTTAGCATGCAACTTACTCTTTATCATAGTGCCTAGAGCACTAAAACCTCTCTCATAAGCAGCCATACTTGAGCATTGCTAAGGGTAAGAATATTGGGCTAGACATCCCTCCACATACTATTTACTAGCAAGTGCTCAAGTTATCTATGGCAAGTTATACATGATATCCAATCTCTAGATGTCTTCAAAACTTGGGAACTTCCACTTAAGCTCTTCAACATAAGAATGTTCAAAACTTAGACATTTCCACTTAAGCTCTTCAACATACATCATTACAACAAATTCATGCGTATGCAATTTCTTTGATGTATAATAAAAAGTGGCTAGTTGCTCGATCTTCAGCTTCATATTTCTTTAGGACCCTCTCACGTAATGACCATTGTGCAGGTACAATAATTCTCATACATTGAAGGAAAAAGATGTCTTCAAATTGGGAATTCAAGCTAGAAATCATTGTGCAGGCACAATAATTCTCATACATTGAAGGAAAAAGATGTCTTCAAATTGGGAATTCAAGCTAGAAATCATTGATTTGAAAAAAGCAACTTGAAACACTAGGGTTTCGTTATGATCATAAAACGTGTCCCTATATAAAGCACCACTCACACTATAGCAAAAGGTCGGGATATGTGCATTATTGATGCCCTTCTAAGAGCACATCCATGTTCATATCTACCAAGACGAACTTATAAGCATGCCCATTTTACAAGCACGTGGAAGAGAGAGGGGGAGAGCTCAAAATTGAGAGAGAGAGAGAGAGAGAGAGAGAGAGAGAGAGACCACTGCTGCCACCATCTGCAAAGGAGGAGAGAAGCTTGAAAGAGAAAAGGGAGAGAAGCCATGAAGGCAAATGAATTATTTTTCGAGCCTTTGAGGTATGTACAGTATCTCTCCTCTCCTTTTTTCTTTTTTAAAGCTACATTGTATTATTTTTCTTCTTAGAAATAGCCATATTTTCTTCTTGTTATTGTCAAGGCAAGCAATATTTTTGGCTTCTTCTTCTTCAAAACAAGGTAGCTTTCTTCTTCTTCTTCTTCTTTAGAACACAAAAGAATTTCATCTTTTTCCTTTTTCTTCTTCAAAGGTTAAGAGATAGAACCAAGGAAGGGCCAACAAAGGTTCATTGCATATGGTGCACTAGGAAGCTTGGAAAAGAAGGTTATTTTCTTTCTCCTCTTTTTGTTTTTAAAAAATATTATTTTCTTGAAAATAGTTGCACATTTTTCTTTCTTTCTTTACTTTCTTCTTCTTCATCGCAAGGCATAACCAAGCTTTCTTTTGCTTCTACTTCTTCTTTCTCTTATTTATACCTCAAGTGAGAAGGTTTCTAAGAGAGGTAGTGAAGAACCCATAGATTAATAATATATTATGAGACAATATATTATTTCTCTATGTGCAAAAAAAAGCTCAAGTAGTAGTAATATATTTTTCTTTCTCCTCTTATTCATTTTCAAATTATTAGCATTTTTTGCTTACATGTATTATTTTTTTACTATTTCAATGTTTTCATTTAAATATTTTTTTGGTTATAATATTTCCCTATTGAAATCATTATGTAAAATTCTAATTATGGATATGTTTAACAATGCATTCAAATGTTAGTTAGATGTGACAATACACTTGTTTATAAATGTGTTTCTAACAATAAATATAGACACATAGATTGATGCATCCAAATTTAGTGTGTATATATTATAGAGTGTTTATTGTACTTTTACAACTTATGGTTTTTATGTAAGGATAGTTTGACGCACTATAAGGAAACAAAGATATAGCCACAATTTCGACACAAATTGGTGTTGTCACTAATAGTGTTGTTATATATAACAACACAAATAATGACACTATTAGTGAGGAACATAGTGATGGCATACTAAGGGGGGGAAAAAGGAGTGAAAATCTAAGCGTAGCATTTTGACAATGAACGAGAAAAAGAGAATCAAAGAGAGAGGGGAAGAGCTCAAAGTTGAGAGAGAGAGAGAGCACTGCTGCCACCATCCGCAAAGAAGGAGGAGAGAGGCATGAAAGAGAAAAGGGAGGGAAGCCATTAGGCAAATGAATTCTTTTTCGAGCCTTTAAGGTATGTACATTATCTCTCCTCTCTCTTTTTCTTTTTTTAATATTCTCTCTTTCTTTTAGTTTGTGGAGAGATGGATAGAGAGAGAGGGGGGAGGGAGAGAGAGAAATAGAGAAAGGAAGGGAGAGAAAGAGAGAGAGAAGAGAGAGGGAGAGAAACAAAGAGGGAGTGAGGGGAGAGAGAAAAAAATAAATAGCAGAAGGGAGATAAAAGAGGAGAGAAAGAAAATGAGGAAAAATAGAGAGAGGAGGAAGAGAGGGAAAAATACATAAAGAGAGAGAAACAAAGAGAGAGATGGAGAGATAGAGAAACAAAGAGGGAGAGAGAAAAATAGAGAGATAGAGGAAGAGAGAGAGAGAGAGAGAGGGAAGGAAAGAGAGAGAACTAGAGAGACAAAAGTAGGGAGAAAAATAGAGAAGGGAGAGAAACAAAAAGGGGGAGAGAGAAAAATAGAGAGAGAGAGAGAGAGAGAAAAGCAAAGAGAAGGATGGAGACATAGAGAAACAAAGAGGGAGAGAGGGGAAGAAGAAAACTCGTGGAAGTTACTCTATGTATATTCTCTTATACATCACATGCATTCAAGGTCTATTTATAAATATCCTTATTTGTGAATTTTTTTTTGAATAAAGCATAACTCTTTTCTATTCAATATGTAGATAACCCCTTTATATTGGTAATTTAAAAATACCTTATTTTGAACCTACGTTGTGATGCACATATATATTCACGAGTAACTTACTCGAGAAAGAGAAAAATAGAGAGATAGAGGGAGGGGGAGAGAGAAGGCTAGAAACAAAGAGAGAGAGGGAAGAGAGAAATAAAGATGCATAGGGAGAGAGAAATAGAGGGAGGGACGGAAAGAAACAAAAAAAAGGCAAATAAATGTAAAGAGAAATAGAGCAATACACAGAGTGAGAGAGAGAGAGAGAGAGAGAGAAATAAAGGGAGATAAAAATAAATATAAGAAAGAAAAAGAAAGAGAGTGAGGGAGATAACGAAAAGAACGGAGAATAGAGATAGGGATGGAGATATATATGTACGTGTGTGTATGTAAGGAGAAAAAGAGAGAGAAATAGAGAGATAAAAAATAAAAAAGTAGAAAAATAAAGAGAGAGGAATAGAAATAAAGATGAGGGAGGGAGGTAGAGAAAGGAATATATATTTACACACACATGTAGATAGAAAAAGACAGAGAGAAATAAATAAATAGTGAGAGAAAAGGAGAGATATATAAAGGGAGGGACACTCAAAAAATGGATAGAAAGGGATAGAGAGATATGAGAGGGAGGGAAAAAAAGAGCAAAAAAGGAATATATGTAGATAGAGAAAAAGAAGCAAAAGGAAAACTAAACAACATAAAGAGGAAGGGAGGGAGGGAAAGGGAGGATGAGAGGGAGTGATAAATTGAGAGAGAGAAGTGTATCATTCACTGTGATATAAAGAAAATAGACAACAATGACAGTTGCGACGTTTGAGATCGAGAGGCATATCTCAATTAGAGTATCCCATAGCCTTGCACTTAGTGAAAGCTTAAAATAAGATAAAAGTGTCACTTGTCTATAGACCACATGTGATACTTTGATGCGTTTAAACTAAAAATCATTGATTAAGGAGTCTTAGACTTTGAGTTAACTATGAGAAGTATGTACTAATCATGCTTTGCAATCTAACTCGTTGAAATAAACTTTAATAATATTAAATGTACCCTAAAATATCCACAAAGAGGTGTCGATCCATCCCAAGCAATGCACCTATTACGGTCCATAAAAAGTGTTCATGGGCATGCAATGGAAGGAGCATTTGAGTCGATAAGCCCATTAGAGAGCACTCCGCTAACTATGCTCTAGACACCATAAGACATTGGGGACCTTTCTTCAATCTTAGGGCTTGAGATGGAGGCCATGATTGATACATTACTACACATGGACATTGGGTCATTTGATCCATTGAGAGAGGATACGCCCATACCATTATACAATGGGTGCCGACTATCTCACTTAAAGATATTTGTGCTCTTTAAGGATATAGGCAAAGTATGGATGGAGCAATACAAATGTGACCGAGTTGTTCAAGTACATATTACACTCCTTTATCTTGATGCATAGATAAGAATGATCTTTTATTTCTTCAAAAGTGGCTAGTAGTTATTGTGAACTATAACATTTGGCCATGGATTTCTATGAAGAAAGGATGTCTAATCCTTAGCTTGCTCATTCTTGGGTGCTATCATCAAGATTATAAACATTTCTCTCTATCCATTAGTTGACAATCCCAAGATATTGTGGAAGGAGGGGATTACTATGGAAGACATGAGTAAGCATATTGGGAGGTGGTCCATTAACATAAGAGTCATTCTTATGACGTGGACCATGAATGACCTTCTTGGATTCAGGGAGTACTCACATAAATGAACTTCCATTCTTATTGCTAGTATCTAATATCACTCGTTAATATTTGTGTTGACTAGATATGGATATTATGACAGACCTAGTTACCTCAAGTTACTATGCATGCTCGTTAGTTTTGGCTCGTAAAGGTTGCAAACCATGAAGAACATGGTCTATCAAGGATACACTGCATTCTTACCAAAGGTCCATGACTTAAGAGTAGGATTCCTTGGATGACCCCCCCTGTATGAATGAATATCCAATTTAGCTAGTATGAGTGGAAGATGATCCACGAGGATTTGCTTCCAAGGGAATGAGATGATTCTCAGTTCTCTATGAGCTGTCATATTGGACCCATTTATAGATGAACCATTTGTTGGATCCCATGCATATTTTTAAGAATGTTGGCAGCTTGTTCCGGGACCATATGACAGTTCATACTACCAATCGCGATCATGGGATGTCTTACTCTAGAGATACGTTCAATGATTTATAAGGTATCAAATTTAGTATAGTAGATCTCATGTAAGAAGATCAACACATCCTCCATTGAATTCACAAGGTAAGGAGTAATGGAGACAATCTCTCTCTTTGAGAAGTACTTATCCAGGAGCATGTTCATGATACAAATTCACCTCCTAGTATATCTCATGGATGAAGTGGAGATTGGAGGACCAGTCCATATCAAATGGATGTTCTTCTTGGAGCACTTCATAAAAGTCCTAAAAGGATTTTTGTGACAATAAGCTTATCCGATAGCACGATTGAAGATTGACTAGTGTCAAAGGCATTCGTGTATATTTTGGAGTGGCTACCAATGGTGGATTCAGATAACAAGATATTGTGGATGTTAAAGGATGATGATAGACTAACAAGAGATGTGGTGATTGAAAATGGAATAGAGAAGAGGATGGATGGCATCATGGAGGAGAAAGTGGATTGTTTTTGTGTATTACACTATGCATCCATGGAGAAGTGGCTTAATAGGTATAAGCAGGCCAAAAGTGAACGCGAGAATAGCACGATTAGAATTTCAACATAGCACATGCTAGTGGCTAATTCGATTTGTCGACGGCGTGGAGGAGTTGCCATGGTCCATGCCTACGAGATGGTTGCATGATGCCTTGACCGTAGCTTCACACCAAGGGGTGGAAGTCTCTAGGGAGGAGCGGGAGTTCTCGAGGGGATATAGTATCTAGCAATTATATGTAGTAACTAACCTAGGTATCAAAATAAAATATTGAGTGGGTGGAAGTCTTTAGGGAGGAGCAGGAGTAACTAACCTAGGCTTTTTTTTCATTTTTGTACCTAGCAATTATACGCAATAACTAACCTAGGCATTTTAATGTATAGTATAAAATCTACAACACAACATGGTCACATGGATGACTTTTTGAGTTGAGTGAATTGGCAAAATACGTTCAACAATAGATTGTGCTATCATGGAGTATTTTAGCAACCTGGAAAGTGTTATTCCTATAGATTACCATAGCTTCTCCATGATTATATTCGATATACAATGGTTTAAAGTGGTTTTGGAAGGAGTAGGGGTAACCGTTTGGCAAGGACCCTTTGGATTCTTAGAGATAGACTATAGAAAAAGATGGAATGATTGCACGATACATTTGTCTTGCCAAGTTATTGTACACAAAACAATCACAAATGTTTTTTTGTTCTTGTGTGGTAGAATCTTATTTGATATTAAACAAGCAATATTCTACCCAAACCCAAGACAACCTCATTGGTGGTATGTTGTGCAATCAATACCTAGCATGGACATGGGGAGTATGTAGATAGAGGAGTTGCTATTGTGAGGGGTGGAGGATGAGGAGGGCTTACGGTGTGCCAAGGAGACAATCACACGCAATCTAGGCAAAGAGAGTAGAGTACAAGAATTCTTCGAGAATGAGTAGACTCCTTTTTCTTTAGAGGTCATGAATAGCCATGATTGGAGGCATCTCTTCATTTTGTACTCAAAACCTCATTTTTTAGTAACTTTTATCTCTTTCTCTAATCAAGAGATCTCATAAGTATTTGTGATTAGTAGAGAGCCAAAAGAGAGTATTTTGGGATATCATGAAGGTAGTAGAGTGCTTGAAAGTGGATAAGAAGCAGCAGAGGAAGCAAAAAATGATTTTGTTACTATTGTGGGCTAAAGACATCCATCTTCATATTGCATGATTGATATTTGGATATTTTGAGCCTCTTTCCCTTAGACACTACTTTATAATGCTTTTATTTTTATTTTTTAGTATTTTTAATACTTTTTTAGAAAACTAAGAAAAAAGGTCATCTTATCTCCAAACTTTAGTTTTTGTAACTAAAGTTATGATTTATTATATCCAAAAATTATTATTTAATATGGAATTCTTCACAATATGACTTTTAAATGCTAAAAATATATAATTTACGAGTTTACAGATCCATCTCTTTGTAAAAGTATTATAATAGTTAGAACAAATTATTCTAAAAAAGTCATATAAGTATTGTAAAAAAAATTAAGAGAAATCTTAAAATATTAGTTGAATCTAAAATATTTATGAGAAAATTTTATCAAGTGAATATGGGTATGGGTATGCTATATATTCTTGTCAAACACTCTAAATATATTGTAAATTTTGAATAAAGTAGGATTCATAATGAGAATAATAAAAACCTTACAAAATCATATCAACTTATCAGCATGTTTTTAAAATGAGGTGGTTTCATTAAGTAAAATAAGCTCAAGATGTGTACATTACACGAATAAAACATAGCCACAATGAGCACAACTTCACTATCACCTCCACCATTAGTTTAGCAGATGTGCACATACTTAGTTAAATGACTATGCAAATCTAATAGAAGTTCATTGCAAAAAAATAGAGTCAATTAGTAATTGCTAATTGGGTGTAACCTTTCAAAATGAGAAATCATGATAGATATAATAATATTTTAATTACTAACTAAATTGGCCATTGATAACGACTATCTCTTATTATATGACAATTAATTTTTAGCTAAATTTTGCACACAAGTTACACATTTAAATACAATAATTAGACACTAGATGATGGATCTTAAAGTAGGAAATTATAATATCGTAAAGTCTCAAAAATGGCCAAGGTAGACTTGTTCGATTAACCCATAACACAAAGCTACTTAGTGAATTCTTAGATAAATTATAATGAGAAGAACTCAACCCAAATGAATAGACACTCAATTGAAATGAGATAAATTAGAAGCTTGAATACTTCATGAAGAAATTTCCCAACTTGATGAATTGTGTAATTGTTTAATGTGAAATTATTGAATTTAATTTATTATTTTTGTAGAATAAAGTAATAAATGAATTATTTAAAAAGAACTATATTCTAAAAATGAACTCCTTAAAGCTATACTTTAAGTAAAATTTCTTGCTATGATTGTTGTTTCCAAAATCAATTATTAATAGTTTGGTCCATACATATGGTATGTGGAGCAAGTGTGGCTATTCCCAAGTATGCCACTAAGTTTTGCCATTAGTATTTGGCTCTATCTCATTTGTTGAGACGATCAATACCATAGATGAGAGGTCTCTCCCCACAAGAGGTGACTAGTTTCCAAAAAATCATGATGGCTAGTGGGGCTCTAGAAAGATTATCACGATGTCTAGAACATTGCCAATATCTTGCAAGCTTGAAAGAGGTGAAAAAGATCCAAATGGTTTTGATATATATCTAGATTCTTTTTAAAGCAAAATTTGTACCCGATTTATGAGGCAAGATATGAGCATTAACCAATTATGAGAAATAATATGTGTTCCTTATTGATGGAATAAAGAACTATTTGTAAAGAGATAAATTCAATTGCCTTTGTTTCTGGTACATAAATTTATGTGAAAGAACTCAACTAAAGCTATATAATTAGATAACTAAAGAATACCATGGGTGTGTGGTAGGAACTAACTGGGCAATTTTGTCCAAGAAGAACATCATATAGATGAATGGATCCATTTAGTAGGGTGGCTTCTCAACAGCGATAGATCTAGAGTTGAAAAACAATGAATACTCTAGGATCTAAGCCTTTGAACCATTTTAGGGGGTGGTGTGACATTATATCTTATGGGATGAGTAATTAACATTCTATTCCTCTTGATTTCTTACTCCTCTCATTTAACCAAATGTAGCATTTGCCCCAATTCGAGCTTTAAATAATCAAATAAGTGGCTCTCTTAGCTCAATGCTAGACTTCCTTTAGGAGACCCTAGTTGATTCATTATGTTAACCATTTCCCGCAAGATGGGCTACAAAAGCAAAGAGAAAAAAGTGATGAGTGATATAAGAATAAAAAGAATAATGGGTACATAAAGGTTGAAGTCAAAAATTAGTAGAAAACAAAAGTGAGTACTCAAAAGTACATTCATTATATCAAAATGGTTTAAATAAATGTTGGAAATGAAAGGGAAACTCATAGAGAAACAAAGCTGAAAACAAGATGTAGGTGTGAGGCACTCTAGGATAAATTCAAAAATTAAATTCAATATTTTAATATCCCTCGCCCGTCGCATAAAACACCCCCTTTTTTCAAAATAATTGAAAATTTTTTATCCCCTCCCCCCTATCGTCACCGACAAGTGTCAGGGGGGAAGAAGAGGGATGACGTCGACGAGGGAGATGTTGCCGAGAACAATGGCCGAGGACAAAGATTGCAATGAAGGAGAGAATCGATGATGACGAAGGCCATGTGACCCACTACCTTCCCCTCCCTTAGAGCATGATGGCCACTCCACAGGCCGTACCACCATGCAATATCATGTCCCGCCCCCATTCTTTTTTTAAAAAAAAGAGGGAGATACCACCTCTTCCCCCCGTTGCTGCCGAGAGAGAGAGAGAGAGAGAGAGAGAGAGAGAGAGAGAGAGAGAGAGAGAGAGAGAGAGAGAGAGAGAGAGAGAGAGAGAGAGAGAGAGAGAGAGAGAGAGAGAGAGAGAGAGAGGGTGAGGGAGAGAGGGAAATAACATTCCAAGGCTCCTCCCCCATTTCCCCTCCTAAGAGGATGGCCATATGCACCTTTCTTTTCCCATCCTCTCGAGATTATTCTCAACCCCGCAAGCTCAACTTTTTCCCAAATTGGCCCCAACTAATCGAGTATGAGGCAGGAATTCTTGTGCGATTCGCATCTAAGGGAGACGAAGATTGAGAATAGCCCCCAAGCAAAAATTGTCAGGCACAAATGGCAACCCCACAACGAATAATGAAGCCTCGGGCAAGGGCACCACTGCCAATCCAACTGCGATACTAGTCATAAGCAATGAATTTCCAAACTAATAAGATGCTTGTTTTGATTTTTGCATGATGTACATTATATGGCACACAAGAATAGGTCATGGGGGGAGAGAGAGAGAGAGAGAGAGAGAGAGAGAGAGAGAGAGAGAGAGAGAGGCGTATCTATTGAATTAGTGGTCAACACTTATGCATTGAAAGCAAGTGAGTAGGAGGGGGGACAGGGGAGCCACCTAACACCCTATAATCCTTCTTTTCCACCCTATTCACAAATGGAGGAAACATAAGAGGATTAATAGGAGGTAACCCTCAATGTAATTGCCTACACATGCAACATCGATTAATATTGTAATGTGTTCACCTGTTATCTTCAGGACACGTCTTAGCAGTCCATCAGAAAGGATATCTAGAAGGCTCTGCCCGGCACAACCATGGAATGTTACGAGGTTTGCGATCTAGGACTTTCCGTGTCTGCCATGTAGCGGAAGTATTCCGGCCGTTCCCACTTAGGACCGACCTGAATTAGGGTTTTCCCTATTGGTCATTTCCTAACGGCAACTAGCGTCGAACCCAAGAGAACTACTTTACGCAGAAATGCCAGGTTCGAAGCAGATTCACGTTGCACTTGGTTCAAGGAGAGTGGGAAACGAGAGGGATGCGAAGCTCAACCTCTCTAACATAAGGCATCGTCCCATTCCGTTCCCCTAAAACATCGTAAATCGGGATCAGTTATAACTCTAGGTCAACACTCTTGTTGTTCGTGTTCGTTGACGATCTTTCAGCTGTCCATCGTGATTTGAGAAAAGTTCCCGGCCAACCGGGAACACCCATCCATAGGACGGACCTATGGCCACATCCACCGCACTTTCCTCAGGTTGTTTTAGTTATTTAATTACCTAACACATTTAGTTGGATATGTATCAATCAACTTCTTTAATTGGCCCGTTAGGCACTGTTTCTTTCATGTAATCATATCACTTGACATAGAAAAGCAATGTCAAACAAGTTCCTTTTTAACAAGTTATCATATTTATCTTTGAAATACATAAAGTCCAGCCCGTAGGCTTATCCAAAATCCGCCCGAAGGCTATCCAGCAATCCACAGGGATCACTAATCCAAGATTCCGCCCGTAGACTAGTATGTGGGCCTCGAGATCCATTCCCAAGTCACATTAGCCTCTTGTGCAGGGCCCGAAAGGCGAGGGATTTACGACCAGAGCCCCCTGGGACCCAAGCGTCCTCTTGCTCCAAGTAGCGCTCAACGAAGAGACCTCTCGTGGTGAATTCGGTCCACTTTCCCGGTGCGGTTAACAACCCCCTTGGTTAGGGTCACGCAGGCAGTTGGGGGTAACTGAAGCTGCCTCTCCCTTCAGGCCTTCAACCTGAAGTATTAGATATCCATTTATCTTTTAATTCATTAATCAAACAAAGCCAAACCGTGCTCTTAAATGTGTTACAAGCACAAACATTTCCATTGGTCGTTTGTTGTTGGCCAACTGCTAAGGAGTGAATCCTTTTCGAATGCATCCAGCACTCGATCCGGGATGACTTGCGACTTGGCAAGATCCCCTATATCCTGGGTTAGGGCGTACCCTATTAACCCGACTTGGT